>NW_028282021.1:0-33721 GCF_059751285.1 Brachycentrus maculatus
CACTTAAAATATGACAGGGGTAAATGTTGAAGAAATTTAGGAAAAATGCCATATCATATGTACAGAATAAATTACTAATGATTTACATATTAAAATAGGAAAAAAACTTAATTTATGAAAAATTTTATGTTTATCAAGGATTAGATGAAAAATTCTGTTAAATAAAAAATAAATTAAAAACGATTTCATGAAAAATTCGACCTTAAAAAAATAATAATTAGCTCTTATTTTAAAAACATTGTTACCGCATCACTCAAAGTATAGACACAAAATATTGTTATTTACCAAGTTCTTATTTTAAAACATTGTTATCGCTACACCCAATCTACTCAAATCTACTAAAAATATTGTATTATACCGAGTTTTTATATTTAAATATTGTTATCCCTTGACTCAAAGTATCAGGATATTTATCTACTAAAAATATTTTTATAAACCGAGTTCTTATTTCAAAATATTTTCATCGCTTCGCTCAAAGTTTTCAGGTATATTTATCTACTTAAAAAATATTGCTATACTACGAGTTCTTATTTTAAAACATTGTTATCGCATCGCTCAGTGTTCTAAAATTTAGATCTACTCGTATTTTTTTATATATCGAGTTCTTATTTTAAAACATTATTATCGGTTCACACAAAGTATTCCAAAATTGAGATCTACTCAAATTATTACAATATACCGCATTCTTATTTTAAAACATTATCATCGCATCCCTCAAAGCGTTTAGAAAATTTGATCTACTCAAAATTTTGTTATTTACTGAGTTCTTATTTTAAAACATTGTTATCGAATACGAATTTACTTAAGAATTCAAGTCATGATCGGAGACCCGCTTATCAATGGCAGCACCATTCCGGCATATCTACACTTGACTTATACCAAAACATTTCACTCTCGCTTCTGGAGATTACAATATTCAAATATCTTCAATATCGATATATTTACATGACTCTGAATACCAATGGGTAGTGATGACGACGCGACGGCAAAATTACGCACAGGAAAGAAATGGATATTTACCCAAATTTATGCTCATTTATATGTAGAAATATATATATATATATATATATATATATATATATATATATATATATATATATATATATATATATATATATATATATATATATATATAAATATATATATATATATATATATATATATATATATATATATATATATATATATATATATATATATATATATATATATATATATATATATATATATATATATATATATATATATATATATATATATATATATATATATATATATATATATATATATATATATATATATATATATATATATATATATATTAATATATATATATATATATATATATATATATATATATATATATATATATATATATATATATATATATATATATATATATATATATATATATATATACATATATATATATATATATATATATATATGTATATATATATATATATATATATATATATATATATATTTATATATATATAAATTTATAAATATTTTTTTTTTTTTTGGATTAATTCTTGTTATTTTAGTTTCTATATATAAAAAAAGTTTGTAAAACATATATGGCTTACTAAGTATTGCACTCATCACTAACTATTATTATTATTATAAATATATAATATCAATCAATCAGAACCTAAAATCTGGATATGCAACCGGAGGACATATATGACATGTATGCATGTGAACGGAGTGATGTTTTAGTTGTAACAGTATATAAATATAAATAAACATAAATAAAACAATTCCACAGGTATGTTATAATAACATATTGAAACATTAAAAGATAAAAAATAAATGAAAAAGAGTGTGTGTGTGTGTGTGTGTGTGTGTGTGTGTGTGTGTGTGTGTGTGTGTGTGTGTGTGTGTGTGTGTGTGTGTGTGTGTGTGTGTGTGTGTGTGTGTGTGTGTGTGTGTGTGTGTGTGTGTGTGTGTGTGTGTGTGTGTGTGTGTGTGTGTGTGTGTGTGTGTGTGTGTGTGTGTGTGTGTGTGTGTGTGTGTGTGTGTGTGTGTGTGTGTGTGTGTGTGTGTGTGTGTGTGTGTGTGTGTGTGTGTGTGTGTGTGTGTGTGTGTGTGTGTGTGTGTGTGTGTGTGTGTGTGTGTGTGTGTGTGTGTGTGTGTGTGTGTGTGTGTGTGTGTGTGTGTGTGTGTGTGTGTGTGTGTGTGTGTGTGTGTGTGTGTGTGTGTGTGTGTGTGTGTGTGTGTGTGTGTGTGTGTGTGTGTGTGTGTGTGTGTGTGTGTGTGTGTGTGTGTGTGTGTGTGTGTGTGTGTGTGTGTGTGTGTGTGTGTGTGTGTGTGTGTGTGTGTGTGTGTGTGTGTGTGTGTGTGTGTGTGTGTGTGTGTGTGTGTGTGTGTGTGTGTGTGTGTGTGTGTGTGTGTGTGTGTGTGTGTGTGTGGTGTGTGTGTGTGTGTGTGTGTGTGGTGTGTGTGTGTGTGTGTGTGTGTGTGTGTGTGTGTGTGTGTGTGTGTGTGTGTGTGTGTGTGTGTGTGTGTGTGTGTGTGTGTGTGTGTGTGTGTGTGTGTGTGTGTGTGTGTGTGTGTGTGTGTGTGTGTGTGTGTGTGTGTGTGTGTGTGTGTGTGTGTGTGTGTGTGTGTGTGTGTGTGTGTGTGTGTGTGTGTGTGTGTGTGTGTGTGTGTGTGTGTGTGTGTGTGTGTGTGTGTGTGTGTGTGTGTGTGTGTGTGTGTGTGTGTGTGTGTGTGTGTGTGTGTGTGTGTGTGTGTGTGTGTGTGTGTGTGTGTGTGTGTGTGTGTGTGTGTGTGTGTGTGTGTGTGTGTGTGTGTGTGTGTGTGTGTGTGTGTGTGTGTGTGTGTGTGTGTGTGTGTGTGTGTGTGTGTGTGTGTGTGTGTGTGTGTGTGTGTGTGTGTGTGTGTGTGTGTGTGTGTGTGTGTGTGTGTGTGTGTGTGTGTGTGTGTGTGTGTGTGTGTGTGTGTGTGTGTGTGTGTGTGTGTGTGTGTGTGTGGTGTGTGTGTGTGTGTGTGTGTGTGTGTGTGTGTGTGTGTGTGTGTGTGTGTGTGTGTGTGTGTGTGTGTGTGTGTGTGTGTGTGTGTGTGTGTGTGTGTGTGTGTGTGTGTGTGTGTGTGTGTGTGTGTGTGTGTGTGTGTGTGTGTGTGTGTGTGTGTGTGTGTGTGTGTGTGTGTGTGTGTGTGTGTGTGTGTGTGTGTGTGTGTGTGTGTGTGTGTGTGTGTGTGTGTGTGTGTGTGTGTGTGTGTGTGTGAGGAAGGGAGTAAAAGGGTAAGGGAATGATAAAAAAAATAGATTTCGCAGGAAGGAGAAGGAAAGGAGAGGAATTAATGAGAGTGGTGAAAGGATTTCTTTCCTACGTAAGAATATTAAAAATAAGAATTTATTCATAAATATACGTACAAACACAGATACATACATATAAATATGTACATAAATAAACATAAATATATATATATATATATATATATATATATATATATATATATATATATATATATATATACATATACATATATACATACATATACATATATACTTACATACACACACATATACGTACTAAAATTTTTAGACATACCTACTTTAATTTGAAAAAAATATAAATATATTATTTAAAAAAATATTATAAAAATAGGGAAGTAAATAATTTAAATACTCAGTTTAAAATACACAAAATCAGATGTGTGAAATATTTATTTTAAAAATACATTTTTAAGTCGACAGGACTACGGTGTCTAAAGTGATCAGACTGGCTGTAAAAACGACAATATTTCATAATCCTTGATTAACATCAAGGATTAAAAATGCAAATTTATTCAAAAGTACAAAATACGTACAAATTTTTAATCTGAATACTTAATTCATCCGCTAGGCTTTCTCTTGTGTGCTTAAAACACGTTAAAACTTTATATTCTTTCTTTAACGAATTACTTAAAAAATACCAGAACGCTTTACACTGATTAAACGAGATCCCTTGATTGCAAAAATCAAATTATTTAACTTAAATATTTGATTTAAATGTATAAAAAAGAATACTTGTAGAGTTTTGATTTTATTAACGTAAATACGATTGGTTTCTTGTACTAAAGATTATCTCACTAACAAATGAAAATGCAAACAGTTTTTAAATATAAATGTTTTCATGAATTAACTATAAAGTGTTTTTATACCTGTACGAGTGTTCTATTTATTGTTCGTTTAAATTATCTTGCTATTCCACAAAGTTAAAATAAATTAAATAAATTATATATGTGACATGTAAATTCATGAAAAAATTCAAAAAATAAAATATATAAAAATATTATAATACCAACAAATATAAACAATAAATAATAAGTGTAAGTCCCTCTCCAAGCACAAGAGCTAAGTCTCTTTATGGGAGAGAATTGCGTTATAAATTTAAAGATTGTATAAGTAGAAATATCTATAAAATGAGTTTAAATTATACAAAAAACTTTTTTAACCATATTAAATAAAAATATACATGTCAACATACATACTTTTTGTTAACAGCACGATATATCGTTTTAGCACCCTACATTAATGTTAAAAAAATATTGGGGTCAAACGTCATATTATGTTTTTCTGCGAAAACGCATAAAATATATCACAACGATTATATATATATATTATGGCGTAAACAAAATAAAAAGTGATACATACGTAAACCATTCATATAAAATTGACTTTTTGAGCAACTCCCGTATAAACTGTCGGAATTACTCTGTATAATAATAAAATATCGTTAAATTTTAACATTGATAATTATAATAATGTTTAATTTTGTTTTGGCATTAACTTTGTGGAATAACATGATGATTTAAATATAAAAAAAAACAATAGTATACGACCACATTTTTGAGTGAATTAATGTTAACACGACTAGTTTCGAGAACTACACATATTCTCAACAGTTTAACTTATTTTGTTGTTAAAAATAAAATTGAAATTTCTTGAATTTCTTTCTTCTTATTCTTCTTGGTGTAGGCCTTGAGGCCTGTTTATAAGAGAGATTAGCCTCCTGCGATGTCAATTTCCAGCTGTCAATTCATTTCTTTGCTGGTCTGCCCGAAGGTCGTTTACCTTAGGGTTGGACGTACAATTCAATATGGTGGAGTCTGAATGGTTCCATTCTCCTCACATGTGCATAACATTGTCTTCTTGGTTGCCTTCCCCACCTAACGGCATCTTCGATCCCGCATATTTCTCTTATCCTGATGTTCTTTATTCTCGAAAGTATAATAATAAATTATTAAACGTATAATTTTTATACACATTTAATTTTTAACGAAGTGAAAGTGATATGTTTCTATATTACAATTATAAAGGCGATTGATTCTGGCAAATGTTTAATAACATTTAATGAAGAAATAATTTTCGTAGGTTTTATAATGTGTGCAATGCACAACAGGGAGATAAAAGTAGACTGAATGCTGAAAAATAAAAAAATCTGGGTCTTATCAATTTATGAGTTATTTGAAATGTAAAAATAAAATTATAACATGTCACTTTAAAAATAAAAATTAAGGAAGAAGAAAAAAGTCCCTTTGCAAGTACAAGAGCTCATCTTTGCAAGCTCAAAACTCTAAGATTGTATTAAGTAGAAATGTAGAGAAATTGTATTAATTATTTTTTTAAAGTAACTTTATTAAATAAAATTTAAAAAAAACTCTGAAGTGTAGAAAACCCAGATTTGTGAAAAAAGTATTAAGACACACTTGAAATGTTGAACTCATTGAATTTAAAAAAAGGTTTTTTTTTATTTCTAATACACCGGAAATATATTAAGCAAAAAGCTATTGTGTTATTACGTCATGAAATAACCTCCTCGGTTTGAGCATTTGAGCATTTCGACCGCTAGTACTAAAGAAACAAATTAATGTTCCTGCAGATACCAATTCGAACTTGACCAAATTGTAGAACAAACAAACAGGAATGGAAATCATAAACAGGGAACCTAAATAACTTGTTATTGACTGCTAAGTTACTCCGGCACTTGGAGAGACAAATAAACAATTTTCCTCTGTTTATCTTCAAATTTATCAGGATAATCTCATTTTATATTAAAAAATAATAACTTGTAAAATCCAAACTTACCAGTGCGTAATGGAGTCATGGATCCAACCCTATTAATACTACTACGACTACTATCACGCCGTTCATCTGTAGGGGTAGGAAGAGAGCATGCAACGCCACACTGTGTCCAAATCTTTGGTTTGTCCACTAAGGAGTTATTGATATTGACACGCCAACACAGATAAATAATATGGAAGTCTAATATTTAATATAATTTATTATTTACTGGCAAATCCTACGTGTCCATGAATGACCATAACTATGCCGTTTACCTCAATATAATCAATAAAAATCGAGTTAAAATCCTTTTCAATTTTGTAAAAAAATATCTTTGGGAACAAATTGATTTAATTTCTTAAATGTTTTCCGAAGATACTTTGTGGCACATTTTATAAACTTATTAAAAGTAATTAACTTCGTTTTCACCACTTTTTTATTAATATAATTTAACCTACCGGTTTCGACAAGAACCTCGTCATCATCAAGGTTTATTTTAGTTCTAAAACATTAAAAACATTAAAATAATCTCACCAAAAACCTCCACATACTCCGCAAATATTCTAAATGTTATTTTTATATTTATATGAAAACCGGTAGGTTTTTAAATTGTGTTAATAAAAATGTGGTGAAAACAAAGTTAATTAATTTTATAAAATTGATTTAAACCTAATGTAGGGTAAAATTCATAATTTGTTTGCAAAAAACTAGACACATACTGCTTATAATTCAATTATTTGATTTTTACTCATAATACTGTTTATTCTTCCTTTGTAGAATCTATTTTAGACATGGAATTGAATCTCGGGACAATTCTACGAGAACTAATATGAAAATGGTACGAAATCTGCAATATTGCGCAATCATACAAATTGTACTGTATTACATATATGATCCTTCAAAGGGAAAACATAAAATTACTTTTCTAGTATTATAAGTCGCTTCCAGTACGAGGAATATTGTGAACGGATATCATAGTTGCGGAAGTAACAAGTATAAGGTAAAGAAATTCTCTAGGATACTTTGTATCCGCTTCACCCGCAAAGAAGGGTTGACAATACCAAGAGTTTACTATAAATATGGAGGTAAAATACTTCAATACATAGTTCCTTACACTTTTAATTTGTTGCCGGTAGAGATAAGACGGGATACAAAAATATGGACCAAAGGCACGATAAAAGAATGGGTTAGCTTTTAAGAGTTCGCATATAGAGAATTGTCCTTTTTTTTCTTTTGTCTTATCGCTAACTCCTTTTAAGAACGTCATAAATCAAAAATCGTCAATTTTCAGTTGTGCATGTTTTCGGTATGCCCAAATAATGTACTATATTTCAGCAAAAGCGGCATATTTTTAACTTAATATTTACCCGCCAGAAAGTGTTGATTTTGAATTTTAAAGAAAAGGTATTGTTTAATATTTTTTTTAAATAACCTAAATATTTTTCAAATGGAGAAAAAACCTTAAGGTTTTACCTAAAAAGATCTGTTGCATAGTAAAAAGTTCAATAAGTGGCTTGATATTTATTTTTTATGACATTGTATTATATTTTTAAACTTTCAAAACGTTCTCCTGAAAAATCACGTTTGATTTATGACGTTCTTAAAAGGAGTGAGCGTTATGTGTTTGTGTTATATTCTTATTATCTTTTAAAAAATTAAATGAAGAGAATAAAAAGTCCACCGACAAACCACGTAAAACATCTTGGTGGGTCTCCTCAATAGAATTCAATATATTCTTTAAACATATAAAACAAAACTGTAAGAATGAAATATCAGGTATCAAACACTGGAATATTTACACCACAGATATCTCAGTTTAAGACATAAAATCAATTATTTTATACGAATCAAACATTAAAGGGCTTACGACCTGGTCTTGGGATTATCGAAATTCCATCTTCATCCATATAAAATGAAAGATCTATAAATTATAAATAAATATATGTATATATATATATATATATATATATATATATATATATATATATATATACATATATATATATATATATATATATATATATATATATATATATATATATATATATATATATATACACATATATATATATATATATATATATATATATATATATATATATATATATATATATATATATATATATATATATATATATAAATATACACACATCAGAAAACATGTATTTACATTCTTGTAGGCTTTATTTTTATTTATATAGTCTTAGTATTGTAAATAAGAACGACCTTTTCCACGGTAAGCAAACTAACCTATGGGTTAAAATTAACACGTTCGTTTGTATTTATCACGTATTCCATTAAGCCATAGTTTGACAACACCCATTAACACCCCCCAAAGGACAAATAGAATACTCAATCCATTGAACCATTTAAATAGTATATTGAACAATTTCCGATCAAATTATTTTCGTTTCCAAACAAACCGAAACGTGTGTTAATTTGACGAACACGCTCCGTCGACAACTTAAGGGAAATATTTCAGCCAGGCTTCAGGTAGCTTTTGTTTCATTTTCCTGAAATTCTACATTTTCACGAAGCACCAAAAGCAATTCCAATTTGATTGTATGATAATTCCACATTCCTGTTTGCTGATATGAAAGGTAAAAATGGAATCTTTTTTTGATAGTCATGTTTGAACGCTTAACCGTTTGGAGAGAGATTATTTGATAGAATTTTTGGTAAAGGATTTTTCGCAAAATTTCTATGAAAAGGATCCGGATTTTCGGAATAGCGGAATATTTAATTTAATTTAAACATTTCTAAATCCATGAAAATGAAATGTAATATATATTTAGATTTTTGTTATTTTAATATTATTTCTTGTTCCAAACATTAAGTTTAAAGGCCTGTGTAAGGCATGTAAATCATATAAAAATAATAATATCTATGAAAGCTAACAATGATTATGTTTCAAATAATTAAACATAGTAAACGGCGCAACCCTGTTATGTTTTAATATTATGTAAAACCGTACATTTCATTAACTTTATAAAATAAAAATAAACTTTGATTTTAATCACTTTTTTTAATCTTATCATACATATATCTTATCATACAATCACAAAAAGTGGTCAAAAACGAAGTATCTGCGAAAAATATTCAAGAAATTTTCATTTGCTAGATCTACAATAAATACTTTGGACTAATCTTTATGATTTTGTGGTAAGCTGAAATTGGCTTGTTTAATGTGTATATGGGTAATGAATTATAACCTAACTATTAGTATTTCAATGTTTTAAAATTAGTACATAAACCCTAACGATGACAAGGTTCTTATCGCAACCGGTTGTAAAAAGTGTACCAATAGAAAGTGGTTAAAAACAAAGCTGTTTCATTTTATAATTTTTTTTTTTTACTCATATACTATAACTTTTTTACTACATATTTTTTTACTATATATTTTTTTATATTCAACATTTGTCGAAATAAACATTAAATTCAACAAGTAATTAATTTTGCTAGTAGACAGACATACTTAATAACTCTGAAGTATCATGTTACTTCAATCGCTGAACTCGATTTTCCAAAAATGATGAGAAAATGTATTATCTCCTGATATTTGTATTGAGTGATTTGTCATGAATTACTTTAGAAACTCATGCGAAATTGAATATTATAAAAATCCCGAGATTACCTAAGCCAATGCCTCCTAGAAAATTTTGTGAAGGAATACTATTTTCACAACGTAAATCTTTAAACATAAAAAATTATGAGATATTTTTAAAGGTTTTTAAGTGAGAATTATAATAAATTTAGTTAGTATTGATCTTTAACTTTCACATACTTAAATCTGTATACACATGTATATATCAATACATTATATGGCTTTAGAGTCTCTAAAAGAGCTGTGTATTCGTCCGAGAGTAATTGTCCTTGTCTTGGCCAGCTCTAAACAGCGCCTCGACGGTCATGATCCCCGCCCAATCTCGTATATTCCGGAGCCAGGAGATCTGTCTTCTGCCCACACCTCGTTGACCTTCTATCTTACCTTTTATGATTGGGAGTAATAGCTCGTACTTTTCTTCTCAAAGCACACGCCTCATAAAGGACACTTTCCTGACCTTGATATCAGTCAGCAACTGTCTCCCTGCTTTTGCTCTTTAGAACACATTTGCGTTGCTGACCATATCGGTCCATGGAATGCGTAGGATTTTAAACCTTATCCACTCCAAATGGTGCACAAGGCACTGCATCGCATTAACGCAGGTTCATCTTAATCGTTAATTACATGAAAGCAAGGTGAACAATCCAGCGCCTCAGGTAAAAGTCTACTGGGGTGATAGCAAATACATATTGTAATTAAAATATCTTGTTAACTTTATAAAATAAACAAGAGCTTTTTTATAACCACTTTTAGTAAAAAAAACAATGTTTTAGGTTTATTTTATAAAGTTTATACAATGTACCACAAAGCATCCACGAAAATCATTCTGCAAAATTTATTGTATTTATTTCTCCTGGAAATGGAGTTGGGAACCTCCAATACTATGGAAGAGGAAATTTATACAAAAAAATGTATATAGTCAGTTGAAATAATGCATATAATGTCCTAAAAACCGCTAAAGCACTGTCCCGCAAATCATAAACTATATTAAATCATTTACTATATTAAAGAAAACCATTATAAAGGTAATGTTTTCTATAATATAGTAGGCACTGACTACACCATCCTTAGTTACCTCCACTGAAGGTCCTTTTAGGACTTATCCTTTGTAAATGTCAAGGCTCTTAGAATTATTTCTTTCAATCAAAAGAGTAAAAAAAAACGATATCGATCTTCTAATATACACGTGACAAGTTATTTGACTGATCTCAGCACAAAAAGTAACAAATTAATTAAATAACGTAAACAAAGTTTTGGCAAGAGCGCCAAAGATATCGTTTTTTTTATTAATTGACTAATTTTTCCCGGCCACACGTTGCTGTAGCTAAGTATGATTCAATGGAAAAGCAAGAAAAGAAAGAACTCACATTATCAAACTGTTTGATTTTGCAATGCTTGTGTGTAACAATGTTTTTTTATTTATTTAAGTTATACTTGGTAAATACCACTATTTTTTTAAATCTATTATGACACGTATTTATTTCTAAATTTTAGAGTTGTGTCCTTGGAACGTTGAACGTTGAACGTTGTAGATAGACTTTTGTAGGAGCTATTTCATATTTTTTTTATTTAACTTTTATAAGTAGGAACATAGAGAAAAACTAATTAAAACTCAAATGAAATATTGATAGATATTACCACAAAGTGACTGCTGAATCAATAAATGAAAATAAAATATTTTATCAGCTGGCAAGAAAAACGATATCCCCACGATAAATGTTAAGTATTTCACCTGTTTTTATCACTCTGAACAGATGGCGCTGCCATCGCGTTCGAATTTCAGGTGTAAAAAATGTTTTTATCTGTCACAGGTAAAAACACTTGTCGCCGGTCGAAAACCTTTTCGATTTGAGATTTTGTAGTAAAGTAAAAAAGTAAAAACATTTTTTTTTTATTCAAATCAATAGATAAAAATACTCGTCTTAAATACAGGGCTGTATCAAAATTTTAATGCAAATTTGAGATTTCTGATTTTAAACAAAATAACATTATTTTTATAGACGTATATTAAAAAAAAACATAGAAGCTTGCCTTTTACACCATTCGATGTGGATACTAGTAAATAAAAAAGATCTTTATAAAAATTAAAATAAAAAGTTAAACGCACTTAAAAAGTTGTGTACATTAAAAAGCACAGATTTTTGCGACATTACCAGCCACCAAAGTAATAAAAATTTCATGGTTGTAATAATTCACACCGCGAATTTAGTGTTGCGGTTTTAATATTCGGATATTGAATTAGGTCGTTAAATTTTACAACCGTAAACGATCGAACAACCATATAAAACCTGATAGAGTAATCATCCAATTTCAGCCCGGAAAAACATATCCTGAAGTTTATATTCCGAAAAATAAAAAAAAATAAAATTAAAATATTTTTAAATTATAAGGTTAACAGTAATACTTTTAGCAATCGAAAGGGTTCATAAATATATATTTTTTTACATTTTTCATGGTGTATGCATTTATTTATATACCTTTCAAACAAATCGATGAAATGGGTGCTTATAATAAAAATAAAAATGTCTTCTGGTGATACAAGGACATAATCGCAAAAAGTAGTGTTCTTGTGCATATTTACTTTATTTTTTTTAGTAACGAATAAAATCTTTATTTAGTATGAAATCTAGTATTGGGTGTACTTGTAATTTAATAAAGGTCTAAAATTGAAACTAAAGTGTACTAGAATTGAAAAAACAGATTAATCTCTCAAGATTTTTTAAAATTGTTGTAAATTGCATATCTGGTTCGTTAGTTAATAAGTTTTCTATATTATTTCGAGAAATAAAAATACTTTGTGTTTTAATCCACTCACATTTTTATTTACCAACTAGTTTCGGCAACAACCTGTCCTCTTCAGGGTTCAAAAGGGGGCAACAGGTTGTTGTCGAAACTAGTTGGTTAATAAAAATGTGAGTGGATCAAAACACAATGTATTTTTATTTCTCGAAATAATATATCAATATGATCCACAAAGTTAATGCTTTCAATAATCAAAAAATAAGTTTTCTGACCACTGGATTAATAAAAAATTAAAATATTAAAAATGTTTCGGATTGCGAGATAATTCGGACTGCGAATAGTTTAACGCAACGAATCAATTTAATTTCATAGTGTTCACCTTGAGATTGACCCCTGCAATGGAGGTCAAAATGTCACAAGAAAAAAACAAATTCAACACAGGATTACACATAAAATAACTCATCTACAATGTTTTCTTTTTATTATTACTAAATTAATAGTTAAAGTTAGCACATAAATTAAAATTAATGTACGAAATTTTATGCCACCCTCCTTACTTCTTCGGTATATAAATCATCCGTAAAAAATGACACGCCCTACGTTTTTACTCAAATTGTAGTAGGATAGCTTTATGCATTTGGGAAATGAAATAAGTATTAGTATAACCTGTAAAAACCCCATTAAAATAACTGAGGTAACGTCGAAAACATGTTATGAGTTATGACCTAATACATTGTCCAGTTTTATCGCACTGGAATTAAATGTGGATTTAGGTCATTTTGTAAATAAACAAAACGAATCAATATACACATCGCTCACTCCTTTCAAGAACGTCATAAATCAAAAATCGTCAATTTTCAGGTGTGCGTGTTTTTGGAATGCCCAGAAAATGTACTATATCCCAGCAAATGCGGAATATTTTCAACTTAATATTTACCCGCTACAGGGCAGAAAGTGTTGTTTTGCATTTTGAAGAAAAGGTATTGTTTAATTATTTTTTTAAATATACAAAATATTTTTCAAATGGAGGAAAAACCTTCAGGTTTACTTAAAACGATCTGTTACATAGTAAAAAGTTCAGTAAGTGGCTTGATATTTATTTTTAATACATTGTATTATATTTTTAAACCTTAAAAACGTTCGCCTGAAAAATCAAGTTTTTTGATTTTTGACGTTCTTGAAAGGAGTGAGCGACATACGTATTACTTTACGTATTTTTAGAACAGTTTTTTAAATATAAAAAAATGGGGGTTTTTTTAACAAATTTTATTTTATAAATATCTAAAATATTATATAACATGTACCGACAAACATTGTAGGTACTTGGCATATTATTGCAATAATTCAAAATATTCAAAAAGTGATTGTTTTTTTCTTTTTACGATTTTTTCAGTTTTTCGACAAGTTCAGTACAGTTTTTCGACAGTTTATAAAAGTTATAAGCAATTTTTTTACGATTTTAATTTTGGTAATTTTTTAAAATATGACTATACATATTGCACATAGTGTATAATTGAAACAGTTTGTAAGCAATTAAAAAAAAATATGCGCAGTTTCATTTCCTAAATTCATTTGTAAAGGAAGGATTACAACAATATATGTTTTACATTATACTTGCGTATTTAAGGAAGAGTTTTTCAACAGTTCATTTTTTATGGGCAGTTATTTTTTACGATTTCCATTTTGTAAATTTCTGAAATATAACAATACATATTTTACTTAGTGTATGTATTATTCAAACAGTTTTTTTCTTAACAATTCATAAAAGTAATGGGCCATTTTTTTTACAATTTTCGTGTTTAAATTATTTATTTTTATTTTTTATTTTATTTGGGATTTTTACAGCCAAAACAACATATTATACAACATTAATTAACAAAACTATGGCCAATTAAAAATATCCTCTGATGATGCTATTCTTATGAAAGTTATATTGGTTGGGGTGAGTGTGTGTGTGTGTGTATGTACGTGTGTGTGTGTTAAATCAATAAACTAAACTAAATTATAATTATTATAAATAAACTAAATTATCAAAATTTAACAATACAAGTTGTACATGGCGTATTTTATATACTCGTATATATTTCTTTTTTAAATAATCTTATATTTCGACAATTCCTCTTCTTTGATTTTATTATCAAGGGAGTCTTCACAATTTAGTCACCATCGTATACTAGGTATACGATGGTGACTAAATTCACCCTGTTGTGGATCGAATGGTTTTTGTTAATGATCCATAACGTATCAGTAGGAACTTCATTCATACTAAATTTCTAGGCCATCTTCCGGTTTTCTCGCAGGATCAATATTGATACAGTGGAACTCCATCAAGATGCCAATAAAAACAAAGCTGTATTTATTTTACGATATTACAAATTCTAAGAAAACCCAGTCACGAATCACTTGAAAATATGCGATGTTTGCGAATGCTTTATCTGCAAAATATTGGTAAAGGTTATTTGAGTCACTCGGTAAACGGTTTGTATCTCATTCAAGGCTTCAATAAACCTTTTTCCTGATTTCACAATAAAATAAAGGCGAAGAAAAGCCTCGGAAAAACCATTTTACGACTAGCCAAGTTCTGAACAGACTTATACAGGGTGGCGCAAAATTAATCACCCTTTCGGAAGATATTATCATTTTTGCAAATGGCGCCGTACGTCAATCATATTTAAAATTTGTGAAGCAAACAGCTGCACAATATAAACAAGTTAGTAAAACGGGCACAAATGTGTATTGTGTGTAACACTGGCGGAAGCCACATGTGAATATCATCTTTTCTACTTGTAAAGATGCAACAAAGATTACTTTTACTTAAAATCTTGTACTTTTTTTTTAGTAAAAAAAAAATTATAAATAAAATTGAATGAATAATTTTTAGCCACTTAAAATTTGTTTTTATACTGCAGTTTAAATGTCAAATTTGATTGATGTACAACGCCATTTTCAAAATTATAACATCATTTGAATAACTAACTAACCATCACGCCGCTTCTCCGCAGGGGCAGGCAGGGAGAATAGAACGCAACACCAGTCAGTCTTTGCAAACATTTCTCGCCTTTTCACGTTCATGCATCGCCTTTTTTGATAGGGTGATAATTTGACGCCACCCTGTATATGCTTTCCTTTTGAGAAAAATAAACAATATTTCAATCTTGTATTCTTTTGGGTGTGGAAAGAACATTACGCAGACACGATTGAAATAACATAATTTATTATTTATTTTACGCTTGATATACGTTCCGATGATATACCTTTCAAAGTTTCCACGTAAAAATATATCAAATGTAAAGGAGGTCGTTTAAATTTTGGTATATGATAAATGGTTTCCGAAAATACAAGTGATTTATTTTTTCACTTTTTTAACACCTTAAAATAGATGAAAAATAATATTTTATAATTTATATTTGAAGCACTGTGAAATCGACAAAGTCATCAGAAGGTAGAAAGAGTATTGTGCGGATCTATACAAAGATGAATACGGATCTATACAGAGAAGATGTCAGTGACAGAAAGACTCTCCACGACTTGCAGGAAAAGGATTCTGTCCTACTTCGGGCATATCGCCAGAAAGAACGAGAAGAGTCTTGAAAAACTGGTAGTAACAGGTACAGTTGAAGGCAAGCGGGCAAGAGGACGGTCTCCAACAAGATGGACAGACCAAATAAAGGAATTAACCGGATCCTCGCTAAACGCAGCCATCAAGTTGGCCCAGGACCGGGAAGAATGGAGAGGACTTGTGCACCAAGTGCCTGACATTCCAGAAGACCACGACGCTCAGCATTGAGCAAGAAGATGAAGAAGAAGATTTGAAGCACTGACTTTGTGATTTTCTATTTTATAATTAAAATGTAACTTTGTTTTAAAATCGCTATAAATATTTTATTCTAACTTGATTATAATGTCTACCGGTTTCGAAGCTTTATACTTAAAATGTAAGTTTGTTTTAAAATCGCTATAAATATTTTGTATTATAACTTAATTTTAATGTCTACCGGTTTCGAAGCTAAACGCTTCTTTATCAAGACTGATTTTTAATATTTTAGTCCGGCTTTGTGATCAGAGCTTATGATCTGTGAATAGCTTGTTAAGTGATCACTTTAGATAGTGCAACATTCACCATTTTACCCATGATTGACAACCACACTACACAAATTTTCCAAACTCCAAAATACTCGTGTATTCATCAATCTCACGACACAGTTTACACGTGTTCAAAACAGCCATCTATGTTGGATTATGAAAACTTTGGAGAACAATGGAAGTCTTGGTATTTACAGGGCTTATGACCTGTGAAAGCCTGGTTAAGTGATCACTTTACACAAGTGCAACATTCACCATTTACCTATGATTGACAACCACACTACTAAAAAATGTAAAACCCCTACATATGTCATTAATCTCATGATACAGTACATAAAGGTTCACAAGAGCCATCTATGTTGGATTAAAAAAAGGTTTTTATTAAAAACCTACTCTTTGAATTTGGTCATTAGATTAATGATAAAAATTCCAAAAAAAGTGTACTTGTCTATTGTAGGTAATATGGTCAATGTTACACGTACATAAAGTGATCGCTTAAAACCAGCCTTTGACGGGTCTTCGGGCCTGTTGATACTTAGACTTCCATATTATTCTTTTTTTGTTTTGAATATTCAAAACATTAACTCTGTGGATCATATTGATATGTTATTTTGAGAAATAAAAAGACTTTGTGTTTTGATCCACTCACATTTTTAATAACCAACTAGTTTCGGCAACAACCTGTTGCCCTCTTTAGGATTTAATAAACCCTCTTTTTATTTCTCGAAATAATATATTCTTTTTTTATTTAAACATATGAATATAAATCTTTACAACGTTTTGAGTGTGTCCAAATACTTGTTGATAAATCTGTATTATCTCCAATTATAGGAGTATTTTCATATTATTTTTTGATATCTCATCAAAGATGAATTTTGTTCATCAACCCCGACCCTAATTATACTCTGGCAGTCTGCCGCCCGACCCTCAGTATACTAATCACAAGTAACCGCAACATCCAATTCCCATCTGTACAATTTTTCCAGGCGTCTCTAGCGCTCTACCAAAAGTAAGCAGACTTTGAGTAGTGTGGTTGTCAATAATGGGTAAAATTGGTAAATGTCAGCCCCGTAAATGCCCAGACCTCCATATCCTTCTTCATCTTTGATGAGATGTCAAAAAATAATAATATAAATCGTTATTATTATTATGATTTCGATTATTTTGACGTTAATTTACGAACATAACATATCAATGACCCGTTTCAAAATACCAAATTTCTTAGAGATAATCTTATCTTCAATACGTAGATAACACTTTAACTTCTTATAATTAAAATGTAAGTTTGTTTTAAAATTACTATAAATATTTTATTATAAATTAATTATAATGTCTACCGGTTTCGAAGCTAACCGCTTCATAGAATTAAGAAGCGGTTAGCTTCGAAACCGGTAGACATTATAATTAAGTTATAATAAAATATTTTAGTAATTTCACAAAGTTGGTGCTACAAATATAAATAATACTTTAACTTCTTTTTGGAATAGACTTTCATATATGTTTATACATCATCCGTGTTTATTTGATCACTTGTATGTTGATATATGCTTAATATAATGGAAATTGTTAGTTTAAACTTCTGAATGCTGAAAACAACACGACTTAAGCAAGCATAGTTTTTGGGGACGCCGAATCCACTTGAATGCCTTAAATTTATATGTTAATCCTCTCCTACATACAGCCCTAGTATAAGGCTTAAAAATAGCTAAATTAAAAATGTCGCCAAAGTGCACAAATGTACTTGCCTAACAAATTTGTTGCCAGTAGATTACTTTATTTTGTTCGCCTCCGTGGTGTAATGGTCAGCACGTTCGGCTACCATACTGGAGGTTCCGGGTTTGATTCCCAGGAGAGGGAGTTAAAGTAAATATTAGTGATTTTAAACTACAGTCCTCCCTGGACTGGTCCCTGAAGCGCAGGAGTGATCACCTTACCTTAATGTAAGTAACGATCAAGATAATATTGCGTCAATACGATGCAGTGCCCTGTGCACAATTGGGTGCGAATAAGGGTTAGGAGAAGAAAAAATAATTGCAACATATTCATTCTTTTCTAAGCGCACCACATCTGAAAATTGCAAAATTGAATGAGTAAGATCAACAGTCCCCAATGCAGAGAGCATAAAATCACTTTATTTTGAAATACTTTAAAATTTAAAAAATAAACAAACATATATTTTGCTTCTACATAAATTAATTCCACAAAAGAGATTTTTTTTATTTTTTTTTTATATATCTACTAGAGGGTTAAAATTTCGACAAGACATAACGGCTACCATTAGTTCTCGATATCTGGGTCAAATTACGGTATTCGCAAAGCATCCCGTTAAAATAGGGGATCATCCAGCCCCCTTTGCCGAAGGGGTGCTATTTTTTTGACCCTTTAACCTTTTAAATGCCAGTAGGTAGAACTGTAGCTGTGCACAGCAGGCCGTGAATTTTTAATCAAAATAAATCATTTTTAAATTTTATTTTTATCAATTAAAAACATTACACTTTGATAGGATATTTAAATGACTTACCAAATTTATTCAATGTACGACGTATTTGCTTCCCTTCACTTAGATAAACATACTTTAATTTTTCAGAAAATGTCAGGGTTGCCACAACTTGTCACAGAAATATGGGAACTTGCATTAGAAAAATATTAACAATTAATTAAAAGACTCTATTATTAAGATCGATTGTTTTTTTAAATTGTAAACTAAATATATATATATATATTTTTCTTTTTTTTTTCTTTTTTTTTTTTTTTTGAAAATAAAATTAAAAGTCTTCTAATGTATGGTATTGTTCGAAACACGGTTCAATGCAGAGAGCCACTTTGCACTGCTTGCAGTGATACCTCGATTCTTTTCTTTTATTTTTTGATAGGCATACTACGCATCTGGCCGTAGGTGCTGCTTTTTTTGCAGTTGGAGGTAGTTTGTCCATAAAGTGCCTTTCGGTTAGACGTGATGGCAGATCCGCCTTTCTTTTCCTATGGGTACATTTCGAGGGTATATTAGGTTTATGTTGTTGAATCAGTTGCCTTATCACCTCCATCTGAAACTGTGCTAGCGGCATACGTTTTCCTGTTTTTTGTCGGTGAAGTAAATGGGCATTCAGTAATGCTAGGTCCATTAGGTGAAAGAATATTTTTTTATACCACCTCATTGTCTTCCGCGATGAGTGGACACTCGACAAAACCATATCAGATTGGTCAACTGCACCCATGTTCTTGTTATAGTCTTGAACACTTTCAGGTTTGATTATTGGTTCATTCCGGTATGTGGTTTTGCCTGTTTCGCTTAGAATAGGTGGATGAAGAGTTGTGAGCATACAAACCTCCCTTTTATCCTTCCAAATTTGGGCCGAAAGGGTGTCGGTATGAAAATTTTTCATTTCCCCCTTCTTCAGTTTTTCAGTGAACTTTGGCATACCTTTTCGGTTTCTTCTTACAGTACCACAAGCATTCGTTTTCCGATCATGGAGCCTTTGGAGTAAAAGAGGACTAGTGTACCAGTTATCAATGTACAGTGTATGTCCCCGATCTAAATATGGCTCCATGAGTGTCATGACTAAGCTCCCTGATATGCCTACATGTGGATGTGGTACGTATTCTGTCGTTTTCCCAGTGTAAATAATGAAGTTCAGAACATATCCCGTAGCACAGTCACACAGTACAAAAAATTTAATCCCAAAACGGCTTGCTTTTGATGGAATATATTGCCTAAATGACAGTCTGCCTTTGAATAGAAGCAAACTTTCATCAATGCAAATATTCATGTAAGGAAACATGTACTCTCCAAATTTTTTTTTAAAATTATCCACTATGTACCTTATTTTGAACATTTTGTCCCCACCTGCTTGCTGAGTATTGTCACTAAAGTGGAGCATGCGAAGGATTATTTGAAATCTATTTCGAGACATGGTATCTGAATATATGGGGGAGTAAAGTAGAATGTCAGTTGACCAGTGGTCTTGAATTTTATTTCTCGAATTGCAGGCCATCAAGTGACACAAAGCCAAAAAAATGTATAGTTCCTCAATTGTTGTGTCAGTCCATTGTTTTAGCCTCCAAGTCAACTCATTGCAGTTGCTCTTTACATATTGGTACTGCTTATTTGTCTCATCACAAATGTAACTCATTAGGGTAGTAGACATGAAAAGTTTGAAGAAGTCTACTTCCCTTGTTCCAACATTTTCAATATTGGAACCTGAACTTGCACAATCGAAAGTATTAATTTTGGGAATAAAATCATCAGTTTTCCAATCGAAAACTGGCGTGGATTCGTCGATCAGAGATATATCAGGAAAATCTTGTTCGTCATCACCAATCTCAAAATCAACATCACTGTCATCGGAATCCGGAGTACGGCCGGCATCTTCCATGAAATCTTCATCCAATTGTTCATGTCCAGATGTATTTGGTTCACTCTCCATTGTCGGCTAAATAAATGTCCCAATTTACGTAAATCAAAAACACAGAAAACACACAGAGCAGAGTTGAAACACGAAAAAAACGGTAAACAAATGTACAAACAACACAGAAAACACACAAACAAGTTAAAAAATTGATAATTGTTCCGCACAAGTATCAAAAACTAACAAAAATCAATAAATTATAATAAACTTATTGACGCGCATCAGATATCGACAATAGACCCGCGAAAACTGACAACCCTATTTTAGTGACTCTGTCTTCTGTCAAACGAAGCTCGTGGGTAGATCTCTGTAAAATCGATAATATCAGAAAACTGTAATTTCGTCTGTTTAGTGAAGTACTACAAAATTATCCCAATAGATGTCTCTGTGTTTTCCATATTTTAAATTAACCAAAAAAACGGGACGTGACATGACACAGAGGCTCAAACCAGAGCGAGAATACTCGCTCTTTTTCTATAGCCGGCCTGCTGGGCACGGCCAAGAATGCGAGTAATCTCGCTCTTGGCACAGAAGCGGTTAAACGAGGAACAGAAAAGTGAAAATAGCCTTTTATAGCCTGCGTCTCTTTTGGGGCCATTTTCCGGTATTCTTAGTGGAGAACCTCAGCGAATAGGACATGAGCGAAAAGTGAGAATTTGCTTATTTCTTGAAATCGGATCGCATAATATAAATGTCTGCGTCTGGCATTATGGGAATAGGTATTGATAAGTTGGATATAAATTATAAGAGCAGAAATACATGAATGAAAATATATTATTGTAAAGGTGGCTGGCTTGACTGTTTATTCGGTATAAAAAAGAAGGATTTTTTTAAATGTTAATTTTACATAAAATAGGATAGAATAAACAATATGTAAAACTTGTAAAAATCCTTGAAAAATGTATGTGTAATCATTGGAAGAATTTTAAGTGTTGGGTTATGTATAAAAATTAAACACGGTTTATTGGGTTGAATTCTACATTTATTTATGTATATTTTAATACGTGACGCGTTTCGTCTTCGTAGGACATTATCAAACACTTGTTTGTGATTTGCAAACAAATGTTAATTGCAAACAAGTGTTTGAAAATGTTTTAAGAAGACGAAACCCGTCACGTATTGAAATATACATAAATAAATGTAGAATTCAACCTATTTGGTTTAATTTTAACCGTGTTTAATTTTGGATATATTACCCAACAATTCAATATGGAATTCTACCAACTGTCTGCAATTGCAATAAATAAACAAATTTAAGTGTCATGTTACTAAAACTAACTAACCAACCATCACACCGTTTTTCCGTAGGGGTAGGCAGACCGAGTAGAATGCCACACCAATCTGCAAACCATTTTTGTTTTATCCAAATTTATGCATCTCCTCATACATCCCCGCCGATTATTTCGACTTCTGACTTGACCATTTTCAAGTATGTAAAATACTTGATCAAGCTAAGTTTTACTCGGTCTTCCTCTGCTGCTATTATCAACTACGTTCGCCTTATATTACTTAAAATAATCACTTTGAGCCAAATTATGGTAGATCGTAAGAACTGTAATGTATGTGAAATTGATTTGTGTCTCTGACATATCAATGATATGGGTAAATCTTGAAATCATGTTGTTCACAAATATGTCACCTACTTTCAAAATCCGCCAGATCCATGTAAGTCGATATTACAAAAAATGCAAAATTCTCCGGGTAATATTATGTTTCAAATATTTGTCTATCAATGCATAAAATATTTTGAAATAGAGAATTTTCCCAATATTTTGGATTTTTTTTTCAGTATTTAAAAACTAATACGAGATACAAACCGGTAATTACGTCATCTTAATTTTTGTCCTTTTCCCGCTCTCTGATTGGCCGTATGGGTCAGGAAGCAAGTTTCATGAATATGGCGGGATTTAAAATACAACGCTGTTTTAAAGTATTTCTAAGGAGGGTTTTCAAGTATTTAAATATTTAAACAATAAAATCCGCAATTAGCATTCCGATAGAGTATTTATTTTAAAATCTTATAAATTTGGAACTGGCGGATTTTCAAAGTAAGCTACACAAATGATGTATTTTTAAAGAATTGTAAAGTGATCGCTAAAGCCCTGTAAATGCCCAGACTCTTGAAATTATTATTGACATAACTTACATGCTTTATGCAGTTTCATAAATAAAATGTATTGGCTTTAGATTCACAAGTATGAACAGGTCATTGATATCGAACACAGAGTCTACTAAGTTGTATGTATTTTATTAAAAAAAACGTATAAAAAATAATATTCTGACAATTGTTTCGCCTAGTGATGGCATTTTCAAACGAATAAAATGCCATAAAATGCCATAACTAGGCGAAACAAATTTAACAATATTAATTTTTATGTGTTTTTCGATAAAATACAACTTAGTAGACTCAAAAAATGTGTGTTTGATTTAAAAATTAATACATGAAATAAAATGGAGTTCTACAAATTAAACGCCAAGTCAATAAATAATTCGTTGATATCGCTTTCATTTCAATCAAGATATCAATAAAAGTCATATAGTAAATGTCTTATCATAAATTAATGGCAAAGAAATATTTTTTTTATCTTCAAAGAATTTTTGTACAACTGTATTTTGTAAAACTGAAAAGTTTTTAATAACTTTTCCGTTAGAATATTATTCAATATTTTCAAATCATAATTAGCATTTTTTGCTTCTTCCTATCTCTTAAAACAATTTGAACATTATATAACCATTATCTGTACTAATTAAATCAGTTGGAATCTAAAATGACTCAATTTCGAGAAGTTTCAGTTTGACTTTCATGTTAAATTAATTCCTTATCTATTTTTGTCAAAATTTTCATGAATAATTGATTCAAATTGAAATGTTTCGTAACGAAAGGACTTTTTATTTTAATAAAAAAATATTCATTTTATCAGACACTGGATTATTCGCTTTGGATTATATATCAATATACTTATACAGATGGCGCAAAATTAATCACCCTATTGAAAAATGTTATAATTTTTGCAAATGACGTCGTACGGCAATCATATTTCACATTTCGCTCACTCCTTTCAACAACGTCATAAATCAAAAATCGTCAATTTTCAGTTGTGAATGTTTTTGGAATGCCCAGAAAATGTACCATATCCCAGAAAAAGCGACATATTTTTAACTTAATATTTACCCGCTACAGGGCAGAAAGTGTTGTTTTTGCATTTTGAAGAAAAGAGATTGTTCAATTATTTTTTTTTTATAAACTAAATATTTTTCAAATGAAGAAATAATAATCAGGTTTTATCTTAAAAAATCTGTTGCACAGTAAAATTTTCAATAAGTGGCTTGATATTTATTTTTAATACATTTTATTATATTTTTAAACTTTAAAAAGATCTCCTGAAAAATCAAGTTTTTTTCATATATGACGTTGTTGAAAGGAGTAAGCAATTTGTGAACTTAACAGCTACAAAAGAATTCAGGGTGACACAAAATTAATCGTAATCCAATTTTATCTCAAAATAACCATTTTATAAAACATTTTGAGTTATGATAATCTTTATTTGGACATTTACAATGTTTTCTATCAAGTGGAAAAGATGAAATGCGTTAAGTGGCTACTGCCAGTTTTATTACACATTTGTGCTCGTTTTATCAATTTGTTTGTATACTGTAGCAGTCTAGTTCACAAATTCCAGTCCCGAGGGTAGATTCCCTGGGGGTGACGAATAAATATAAGAATTTTTTCACTGTAATATTTATTCAATATTATCCTGGACTAGTACCTGTAGCGGAGGGCGATCACCTTTTCTTCACGTGTTAACGATCAAGATAACACTGCGTTTATATGATGCAGTGCCCTATGCACCATTGGATGTGGATAAGGGTGTAAAGAGGAAGAAATGTCAAAATTATATCGAAATGTCAAAGTTATAGCATTTGAATGACGAAAAACTGATTTATCTTAATATTCTCCATTTCTTATTATAATAGACTCGTGTTTAAACAAAAAAGTCATATTTAGGTCAATCAAGATATATAAAGAAAAGGATTACAAATTGGAAATATTGTACATTAAAAAGGAATACGTGAGGCAAAAGCAATTTTCTTGCGACACACATATTTTATTAAATAATGCTGACGGAAATAAAATGTCAAATGTTTAATTTTAACTACACAGAATATTCACAAGGCGTCAAATCCTCGAATGATGTATCATATCATATCGAAATATAAATAAAATATTCCTTTTCGCCGAAGCAAAATATTACGGAAATATGTCAAAATGTCAACAATTTGATTCTCTGTGGATATATTATATTTTTATTCATCGAGTTTCATGATTTCATAATTTGGGGACGTTTTTATCAAGGCATTTGTTCACGTAGGTGCGCAGTGTTTATCTTATATACACCAGCTTAAACCATCTCTTTCTTCTCCATTTCTTTTCCCAAATAGCAGGTAAATCATTTAATTTGAGCTCTTACTTTGAAGCTTTTTTATTGCGCATAAACTCTTAAATTTGTAAGGTCCTAATCCTGGATTATAATCGCATACATGAGAAACGCCAAAAAATGTCCTTTATTATTATTCTAGCTTATATGTTCATTTTTATTATTTTAGCCTATAATTTAACCAGATAATTTATAAACAACATTTTGAGTGTATTCAAATTATAGGAGCTATTAATCATATTATTTTCAGACATTTCAACATAGATTGAGATAAATATGGAGGGGACATTTACGGGGGTTACAGCCGTCATAGGCTGGTTTAAGTGATCACTTTACACACTTCCATATTATTTATTGATTTGGCGTTTAATTTGTAGAACTCCATTTTAATTTATGTATTAATTTTAAATCAAACACAGATTTTTTGAGTCAACTAAGTTGTATTTTATTAACAAAAACGCATAAACAATTAAATCGTGAGAATTGTTTCGCCTTGTCAGGGCATTATCAAACGAATGTCATCGTTTGATAATGCCGAAACAATTGTCACAATATAATTTTTTATATGTTTTTGTTAATAAAATACAACTTAGTAGACTCAAAAAATCTGTGTTTGATTTAAAATTAATACACTTCCATATTCTTCATCATCTATGTTGAGATGTCTAAAAATAATATGATAAATAACTTCTGGTGTTGGAGATAATCCAGATTTGTGAACAAGTATTTGGACACACTTAAAATGTTGTTAATACTTGATTTACACCGTTGAATGCAGATCTTCGCGTCGTAAATGCACTTCCAGGTGCAATCAAGGGAAGTAAAGAGAGAATACCAATGCCTTTAAGGGTTAAATACCCTTACTCGTATAATTTTGCGCAAGTCGAACACTATTACCGAGTTCCTCAAAGGATATTTCTAGAGCCGAGATAATTTATTTAAATTTCAGTCTCCACAAAACCACAAATGGTGCAAAAAATGGTTGAATCAAAACCACTCTGCAATTTCCAGTTCGCGAAAACAACCCTTCACAGCCACCCTGTCAGTAAATAAACTGCGACTGATAGTTACTTCAGGGGAAATATAGATTTATTCACTCTCTTATTTAAGTCAACCGCGAAAGGATTTCCAAATTGATTTTGTACACTTAGGGTTGATAGGATTATCTATATGTTAAATATATTTTTGTGATGTGAATGAATGTGAATAATTATTTTAATATGAGTTGATTTTGTTTACGTAAAATTGACATTAATATTTTTTGCAGATACTTTGTGGCACATTAAGAAAACTAAAACACCTTTTAACCTCTTTTATTTTGGGTGCTTATCTTCAACCAGTTTCGACAAACTGGTTGAAGATAATATCAATAATGAAGATAGTTTCTTATCATCTTATCACAGATTCATATGCACTGAACTTAATTTTTTTTCTTATTTATTATAACTGCAGACAGTTGGTAGAATTCCATATTGAGTTGTTGGGTAATATATCCAAAATAAAACTAGGTTTGTTGAATTGATTTTTTTTCTTATTAGATTGAAGGCAGAGCGGACACCATAGTCACAAAAAACGCGCTTAGAGTGTCAGAAATGATGACTCTAAGGAACATATCTGGCAAGAGTCTATGAGACAGAATTAGGAACGCCAGGATAAGGAAAATATATAAGGTCAAAGATGTCATAAGGTGGGGAAGGCAACGAAGGAGACAATGGTATGCACATGCCAGGAGAATGGAACCATCCAGACTCCCCCACATTGCACTGTATGGTCAACCCCAAGGTACATGACTCCGAGGCAAACCACTTAAAAGATTGATGGACAACTTAGAATCGACATTTCAGGAGGCTATTTTTTTAAGAATAGGCCACAAGAGTTACACCAGAAGACGAAGAAGAAAAAGAACATAGTCAATAATATTATAATAATCTATAATATTATAATGATCTATAACCGTTTACACACTGCGACACCGATATCCGGAGCATGTGTAAGACGGAGGATATCGTGAGGTGGGGATGACAACGATGGCGATACTGGAATGAGCATGTAAACAGATTGTAAGATAGACTTTCACGTATCGCCCTTCAAGGAAACCCTGAAGGACGCAGACCCTAAAGCAGACCTACAAAAAGGAGGAAAGATAGCTAGGAGTCAACATCCGCGACAAGACCGACAAACGGAGGCACAAATATATTTACAGGATCTACAAAAAGAAGAAGAAGAAGATAATAATCTCATATAATTTATATTTGAAGCACTAACTTTGTGATTTTCCATTACAACCGTCAAAATATTTTGAATATTGTTTAATATATAGAGTTTTAGTATTAATCAGTCTTGATAAAGAAGCGGTTAGCTTCGAAACCGGTAGACATTATAATTAAGTTATAATTCAATATTTATATTGATTTTAAAACAAAGTTACATTTTAATTACAAAAGCGTTTAGGAATAACCTTGTGTATTTTCAAACTTATAACGTAGTCCTATATAAATACAATAATCCAAAATATAATACAGTATGAATAAATTTATAATTCGACTTCGTGATGAGTTAATTAAGGTTTAAGGGCTGTTATTTTAATAAGGGGATTTGGAAATTCAAATTAGCTAGGGGTAGTGATTTAACTTCGTTAAACACCATCTATCGGGATCTAACATTAGCCGTGCAGCCTAAGAATGAGATAAAATAAGGGATGAATTAAGTTACACGAACCAAACTTACCTAATTGGGTTAAATATAGAAGATATGCAAATTTAAGCTTTCAAAAAAAAACAAAACTGTATTTTACCATAAAAAATAAAATCATTCATCGTTCACTTTGTGTTAAACCATTTAAAAAAACATTACTTCGTGACTACCGATTTCGGAATAATGATTCCATCATCAGATCAAATGTAGATTTAAATGAAATTCCATTAATTGATTCGGCAGTAACTTTGTGGTAAAACCTATACGTTTTTAATGAAAGTTTTACTTGGTAAATACCACTTATTCTTAAAATCTACTGTGACACGTTTTTCAATGCATGCCGCATCATTTTCAAACACCGGTGTTTGAAAATGATGCGGAATGCATCGAAACTTAAGAAATCGTGGGATTTGCTAAGTAAAAGTTTAAAATGAAATTATAATAAAATTGTTACGGTCTGACATTTATACAAAAAAATTAAAAGAGAGAAAGAAGACAAGTGAATTTATTCAATTTAACAAGTCCACTTTTAAAAATATTTTCATTGTGATTCATTTCTCTTCATTCTCTCTTTAAATTTTTTATTTTTGTGCAAATGTCAGACTAACATTCAACCATCACACACCACTTCCCCATAGGGGTAGGCAAAGGTAATAGAATGCCACATCACTCTGTCTTTGCAAACATTCTTCGTCTCTTCTATGTTCACGACTCTGATTATAAAACTAACGTATTTGTCAATCATGGTTAGAATGGTGAATGTTACACGCATACAAAGTGATCACTTAAACTTACCTAGGAAAGGACGTAACCCCTGTAAATGCCAGACTTACATATTCTTCTTCATCTATGTTGATATATCAATAAAAAAAATTACTAAAAAATGTGTATTTTTTGCTTATCTCAAACGACTTCTCCGCTTCTTAAAAATGTGTAAAATATTTTTTTATCGCGTCTTTTTTAATAGCGTCACATTTTAATGGCTGTCATATATGCCATTATAAATGCATTAGCGTTAAAAATATCAACTAAATTCACTATCGTTATATTTAACCTTTTTGAAATATGATCCATGAAAGGATATTCCAAAACCTTATTTTCCTAAATAAGTTTTTATTTTCCTAAATAAGTTCACATTTTAAAACATTTTGAGTGTGTCTAAAAATTTGCTCATGAACCACGTGCCCAAAACACACCTTTTTTAGTACTCGTTTGAGAGATCGCATTCGACAGCATTCAGTCTACTTTAATCTTTCTCTCACCAACACCATTTTCTTCTCGTCACATTTTAATATTCCATCGCTTTTTTTTTAAAAATAACGTATTTGATTTTTTTACCTTTCTTTCAGGAACCATAGCAGAGAGTGAGAGGAAAATGAATTTAAGTGGTGAGTGACAGTGTTTTTTGTTGTTGTAGATTTTAAGGGTATTTTAACATTATTCGCACCCAATGGTGCATAAAATACTTCTGATAAACCCAATATTGCATTGATTGCTTATATAATTTAAATATGTATTATTTATTGTTACAGTTATTTCTAAGATTATAAGTTAACAGTTCACTTTTGTGGTTCCCCTTTTTGGCGCATAGGACACTTCAGATAAACCCGATATTGACTTGATTGTAATACTATTTTAATAAGTACTTTTTAAAGTAGGGTTAATATCATAACTTTAAGGAAACAGTTAATATTTGTGTTTCGCCCATTTTAAAATAATAAACATATTTTGACTAATGAAGCTCGTATATTTGATAGGCAATGTTATTAGTTTGTTTATCGAGCAAACATATTCTACGTTATTAAAGTATGTACCTTTAATATTACACCCACATATGAGATACATGGTAAATCATCTAATGGCCATATTACCAAACTTTACCTTCAAACCATTTTATCAAACAATCAACCTTATATTTATTAAGGCACTATTACCTTTTCGTGAATAATTTTGCAAAGGTCTTGTAACAAGACCTTAGTTATATGTGATCAACCCTACTTTGAAGCCCTTTTCTACCATTAATTAATATATGATGAACACAGCCTTCACAGGTAGGTAGAATTACCAATTTCAGTAATTAAGGTTTTCAGAAATTTTGGGATGACTAATCAATATGAAAATATTGATATGCGTAGAGGTTATAACAAAAGACGCGAAGGAAAAATTGAACATTATTTTTATTAAAAAAAAAGTATTCTTCTTTTTCTTATCGTCTTTGTAGACTGTTGGAATCAGCTCCCCTCATCCTCGGGTTGTAGGTCCTTCTATCATGATTGCCTGGTTCACTAAACTATCAGTTTCTCTGCGTTCTATGTACCCATACCATCTCAATTGCCTTTCTTCTACCTTACTATTGATGTCTGTTACACCTCGGCTTCTACGAATGCATACACTTTTATGTGTAATAAAATAAAAAGTATATAGTTTTTTTTTCTATATGATTTTATTTGAACAGCTTCTTTATTTTGTCTCTAAGGGACACTTTTACTTTTTTATTACTTTTGTAAAACGTCCAATACGATTTTTAAGGCTTCTAATTTGGATGAAAGAATGTCAAATTTCAAGTGAAAAATCTGTATGGTTACATGATGTACCTACCGGAAAAAATTCTTAGATAAAAGTACTTACGTTGAAGTTATCGATAGAAATTGGAACATCTCTATCGTCATTCAAAAATAGTATAACGACTTCACAGCTCTAGTAATCTCGAGTTCCAATTTCAAAACCCGTAAAATAATAATATTCCCGCGGTTCGAGAATTCATTATTATATTTCCGAGAAGTGTTGCCAGGGATATTTAATAACCGCGTGAATTTTGCATAACCTCCAGTACCTACCCGCCGGAGAGGTTGAACGCTTTAACGCTCATTTTGTCTATGGATTTAAATTTCCTTTGAAATCGCAATGAGAATTTACTTTCGCGAGATATTGAAATACTAAGAAAAGATAGAATGGTTTCCCAATCACATCATGATATTTAATCTCAAGAACCGAATTAATTTATCAAATATAAAATCAGATGTTAGCTTTAAACAATGGTCAGGCGCATATATATTTTTAATATATTTTTTTTTATTATTATTAAATATATTTATTTTTTGATTTGGCGTTTAATATGTTGAACTCCATTTTAATTTATGTATTAACTTTTAAATCAAATACAGATTTTTTTTAGTCTACTAAGGTTGTATTTTATTAAAAAAAACACACGAAAATTAAAATTGTGACAATTGTTTCGCCTAGTTATGGCATTTTCTAACAAATGTGAAGATTAAATAGACTGACGGTCCTAGAATTATATAGCTACATAAGGACCGTCAGTCCATTTAATCTTCACATTCGTTTGAAAATGCCATAATTAGGCAAAACAATTGTTACAACATTATTTTTTTGTGTAAATAATAATAAATATGTAACAATAAATAAAAACAACATTTTGAGTGTGTCCAAATACACACATTGGACACACTCAAAATGACCATATTCTTCTTCATCTACGTTGAGATCTCAAAAAATAATGTAATAAATAATAAGTCGTCCTACTCCAAGCACAAGAGCTTAGTCTCTTTATTGGAGAGAACTGCGTCATTACTTTCAAGATTGTAAAAGTAGAAATATCTAGAAATTGTATTATAATTATTTTTAAAAACCATATGAAAACATATTAAAGAATTGATATTAGTAATGTTAGTAAATAACCACTCACCGACTACTTCTGTCTACCGGTTTCGAGACGTACCCGTCTCTTCGTCAGGACATACACTACAATTTAACAATCATGCGAACAACACTACACCACACCCACTTAGTACTATTCACATACACTATCACTACACATGCAAAACATGCAGAGCGAGTTGTTAGTCCCACCATGCTTTTTTCACCACCCACCCAATTTCCCATAAACATTCCGCTTTTCATTCAATGTTACATCGTTTAGTAAATGTTCCTTTATCGAAACTAGATTTTGATATAGAATTAGATACAATTAAACAAATTGCAATTAATAATGGATACACAACAGAATTAATCGATACTCTTTTAAATAGAAAATTGAAACAAAAATCAGTGAAACAATTTTTATATCCCTGTATAAATAATGATAAAAAACAGAATACTAGTAACAAATGGAGAAGAATCCTATTTGTAAATAATATGTCTAACAAAGTATCAAAATATTTTCCAAATCACATTAAGCCTGCATTTTATACTAACAATAATATCGGTAAAATCTTATTAAATAATAAAGATAGAAATGACATATTAAATAATTCGGGAGTATATCAATTACAGTGTGATAACTGTACGTCAGTATACGTCGGTAAAACGACACGAAATTTCAATACTCGGATAAAGGAACACATAAGATGCTTAAATAATAATAATTTTTCGGAATTTGCAAATCATTTGATAGAGTCCAATCACGAATTTAATAAAGAAACAGGGGTAAAAATACTACACACAAATGTTAAAGGGTTAAAATTAAATAATATGGAAATGTTTCACATTAGAAAATCCATTAAAAATAACATCCAATTAATAAATAACCAAATAAATTTTCCATACAGCCCGTTATTCGATGTAACATTGAACCGATCAGCTCCTAACTCAACTCCTCCCACTTCCCAGAACCTACCCCCTTCTCTTTGAATCCTAATATAGGTTCCAACCTGCGTATATTTATATTACATTTTTTACTTTATTATTTAGTTTCCCAAAAGCATGGTGGGACTAACAACTCGCTCTGCATGTTTTGCATGTGTAGTGATAGTGTATGTGAATAGTACTAAGTGGGTGTGGTGTAGTGTTGTTCGCATGATTGTTAAATTGTAGTGTATGTCCTGACGAAGAGACGGGTACGTCTCGAAACCGGTAGACAGAAGTAGTCGGTGAGTGGTTATTTACTAACATTACTAATATCAATTAAAATGTTTGACCACAAAGTAAATGCTTTGAATATAAATAATACATATTAAAGAATTTATGTATTAATTTTAATAAATCAAACACAGATTTTTTGAGTCTACTAAGTTCTAAAAATCAGTGTTTCATTTAAAATTAATAGATAAATTAAAATGGAGTTCTACAAATTAAACGCCAAATCAATAAATTACTAAGTTATTCGTACAGAATTATATTACCTCGTTTATTTTACAGCAAGATAAAAGTATTCAGAGATTTTTCTTTTTACGAAAAAAAAAATTGAGGAAAATTGGAATGGAGAAAATGAAAGAACAAAATAAAATATTTGAAATTGGCATGTTTATTCTCTTCCTCGAATATGTTTCCGCGGCGACCCTTCTCGGGGCCGCCACTTGGCCTATATTTGAGTCACGATTTTAAGCGATGGCAAATATTGACTTTCATTTTGCAAGAAGTAGTGAATGTAACAATAACACACTCGCCCCTAAAAGGAATCCGAATAAAGAGTCAGCCTTATTTTATCCGTCTGCATTGTCATCGAAAAAGGCTCACTTTGCGATACAGCCAATGCCAATCTAGCGCTACGTATATCAATTCATAAATATTTCCAAAAAAACTTAACTGAAATCTAACTATCACACTCTCCTTATCATTCAGCGTTCACTTTGTGTAATACCTCTTTTCTTCTAAACCCTTATCCGTACACCAATGGTGCATAGGGCACTGCATCATATAAATGCAGTGTAATTTTGATCGTTAACACATGAAGGAAAGGTGA
>NW_028282022.1:0-40762 GCF_059751285.1 Brachycentrus maculatus
TCCCAACCCCAACCCCAACCCCAACCCCAACCCCAACCCCAACCCCAACCCCAACCCCAACCCCAACCCCAACCCCAACCCCAACCCCAACCCCAACCCCAACCCCAACCCCAATGTGATCCCAAATACTTGCGAATCTGAGTATATATTCTAGATATCCGCATTATGATGATAATCCATAGATATAGGCTCGATAGAAAATCGATATATCTCTGTCATGCATCTGATCTGCCTAGATCCTCCTTATTGGGTTGCAAGTAATAATGAAAACTTTATATGCTAATCTAGTATCACTGTATATTAATGCGAAAGCTCATTTGTGGAGAGCTGCTTCGAGTTCCGCGTACTTCTGTGCCATTTTTCTTTACATTTGTTGAATGTGTTTTTCTAGTTTGATCTCCAGGTTCTTTTGGATGGAGTCGACTGCAGTTTCTAGTTTAGCTACCTTTTGCTCCATTTGGAGTTTCCAGCCCACTTACTCATCCAAGTCGTAATTATTTTCATTCTCGATTAATGGCATTACCCGCTCTTGGATCTTCCGCACTCTCTTCATCATCTCTTACTTTTTACGCTACTTTTCTTATCTTTAAGTGAGAGCTTGATAGTATGAATTGTTGGCTGGGCTCCCTGCTCGCATGGACCCACTATCCCGACTGCTCCGACTCTCGTCAGGCCTTCGCACGAAATCTGCGACAACATAGTTCTTCCAATTTCCTGGCGAGTAAGAGACCTGGCTGGGACTTTTCTCGAGGCGCTTGTTATTATAGGTCGGCCTGTATTGGCTCATAGACATTTCAAATCAAGTTATAATTGAAGTTAAGAAAGATCAATGCAATTCAAACGAACGAACTAATCTCTTTGATAAAGTAATCTCTTAGTCCTTCGAGGGTCTGCTAGTCTTCGATCTAGGAAGTCATAGCGATGGAGTCTCTTTATTTCTAGACTTGCTTGTTCCGAATGGGTTCATAAAATTTGTGGTTTAAAATCTCGTCGATGGTCATTCTTTCTGATGGGTTGAATTTCAATGTCCCTTTCAGGATTTCAAGTGCCTCTTTGGGGACCTTTGGGAACATTTGGTCAAAAGTTTTCCTTTGCACGGTTTCCAATTTCCTAATATACTATTTGGCTGCTTCGTCTGTTAGAAAATTCATCTGGGCTTCAGTGGGTTTTCCGATTGCTGACAAGATCATGAAAAGCTGGTCATTTCTATTTTTACTGAAGCTATCTTCGTACGATTTGATTTTCTAGTAAACTGCTCCCAAAGTCTGAGGAGAAACGGGATAGCAGTACTTACCCGGGAATAGGGGAAATCTTTGGAGAGTATCCGAGCAAACACATTTCTGCATTTTCAGCAGCTCTCCGAAAATACAGCCAGCCGACCAAATATCGATGGGCTTATTGTAATCCCTATCGAGAAGGATGAGCTCAGGAGCTCGGTACCATCTAGTTGTCACTCGCAGCGTGAGCTTGGCGTTCGGGTTGAATCGCTTTGCAATTTTTGGTGGCTCCTTAATTTCCTACTCATTCTTGACGACAATAGTGGTTGTTGCCATTCTTTTGAGTTTACCCTTGCGGCTACCAGTCATGGAAGGGCCCTACTACTCGCTCTTCTCGATGATGTCTCCTGACTTATTCAAAACTAGCTGCTATTTTTGAGAGGAAATTTCGCACAAGCTCTTCTCCTTACACTATTTTTCGTGTAGGCTTTCCATATTCTACTTCGATGCATCCTGGAGGGAGCCCATAGATTTAATCTATATATTTTCCTCTTCCTCCGACTCGCTTTTGTTGTGGTTCTCCTTTTCGTCGTCATTGTCGATGGCCCGAGAGAGTCCAAAATCACAAATCTTAATGGTGAGCCCCTTGCTGTTGATGAGGACGTTGGCTGGCTTGAGATCGCGGTGGATTATTTGAGCGGAATGCAAATACTTGATTCTAGATAATAAAATGGGTACCCGCAGAATATTTGATATGATATCATTCTGACATTCTCGATCTCGAAGAAGTTGCCATCGGTCCTGAACACCTTCTGTAGGTCACTATCGCAGAATTAGGTAACAATATAGAGTTCAATAAAATTCTGCAGCGTCTGGTTGTTCGGGATAATCACGTCCAAAATCTGCACAATGTTCGTGTGCTTGCAGTTCTTCAGTAGCACCAGCTCCCTGAGTATTCTTCTTGTCTCAGGCAAGGAGTTGAATAGGTTTGTGAATTTTTTTATCGCCACATATTGCTTGCTAGATTTGTTCATTGCTTTGGCCACGTACCCATACGAGCCCTTCCCTATGATTTTTTTTATGCTGTATTTCGTGAAATCCTTAGGCGGAAAGATCGTGTCCTCCCACGATGCAACTTTTTGCATTATATTTACATTATAATATTTTAGTATTCTGTGAGTGCTAATTAATAAGGCCGCTTGTTTCATTAAAGATACTAGAATGTTCTAGCAATTTTCAGCTACCCATGCTCAATGGAAACAAGCGTTAATTTATTGATTTTGTATTTCGGCAATCTATATTATATAATACAATGAATTCCCATAATTTTTCAGCGTTGAAATCGAACTGCCTGCAACTTCTTTCATTTTATGCCAGGATCTTGGTAACAGCTTATTTGTAATGTTTCTAAGCAATTTAATTCCCTGTTTTATTTAGGACGGACACTGTTGCATCAATTTTTCAAATGATGTTAATCCGATTGAGCAGGAAATTTAATCCCACCAATTATTTAAGGAAAATTAAAATAATTATAATTGTTGGTTTTTCGTGTCTTTATATGCTTTGTCAAGACTTAATTTTGTGAGAATTGTGAGAATTATGGGAATTGTGTAAATTATGATAATTGTGAAAATGGAAATTGTGAATATTGTGTAAATTGTGAAGGTTGCTGAAAAAGTGGAGATTAATATAAAATCAATTTACTTTTGGTGAACAGATTCAGCCAATTACCTCTTTGATGCTAAAATTATAATGAACACAGCAATGCTTTAGAACAAAAAATTAAATATTAAAATAAAATTAACTAATTTTAGTGTGTGATATTTTTCACAAATAATAGCGAATAATAAAGATTCGAAAGTGTTAAAGTGCTAAAGGGCGAAAGTGCTAAAGTGGTAAAGTGCTAGAATAACATTTTTGCATAAACAGCAATTAAATTATTAGAGCCCAACTTCAGAACCAGGATAGCATCAAATAAGTGTTACTATTTTATGCATTATATTCTCTTTAAGTATTATACGTGTGATATTATTAATAATGCCTGTATGGCTTAATACTATTAACATTTAACATAACAAGCATAACAGCTATGAAGTCATCTTCGACAGCCCGTCATCTTTTTGGTTGGATAACTCTTATGTTTTTGTTTCTGACTGTGGCGTATGCCTTACCCTAATGCCTGACTGAGAACTCGCCACCAACAACTGATTGCCTATCGCAATTATAGCTATAAAGCATCATGAATGAGTCTCCGTAACTAGCTGCTTACCTCTGCCCGATTATGGTGAAGCAAGGGGTATTAAAGAATGCGTAGATATTCTGCCACTACTGTCTTGAACATCATAATAACGATGATGGCATCTTTTATGACCAGTTGCTCGAAATCTACATCCGTTCCAATAGGTTTATTGAAGCTATTCACATGGAGTATCAGACATTCTGGAAAACGCCATTCACGCATGAGACTAAAATGAGAGAACTCCTTACAGCCCATCTATCGCACATTAATTCATGGCTACATCAGACTGCTGCCTAGAACACAACCAACCATCGAATGAAGAGAGTAGTTGCTTTATTGTACGCCTAAAAGTATCAACAGTCCCTTACATTATTGAACTCCGTGATTGCTGACTCGTAGAAGCAGGCATAAAACATTTAAAAGGCCGTATTCTTCACATGCTTCACCATAATGCTGAAGTTGCGCTTAATGGACAAGACTGGCGATTTCCCAGACGCACTAACCTATTTAAACACTATACTCAGCTCCGAAACCATGATCGCTCAACATACAGCAGAGATAAAATGGTTTTTATTACACACTCAGGGCAATCTTCTCATGCATCATCTCAGATTTCACGAGGCGGCCGAGTCATTTAAAAAATCAATAGCCGAGCTGAGCCGTTTGCCCAATATCGCTACATAATCGAGAATCTAATACAAACTGGCCGCACCTCGTATGTTCTTCTTCTCCATCTATAACTTAGCACTCTGTCTGCAAAAGACCAATCAGTATCAACTATCTATCACCTATCTTAAATCATTGGTGGAGAGCTCGGAATTTAAAAGATCGAAGCAGCTCTGCTCTGAGTGTTACAATGCTTTAGGCTTCGGGTATTACACACTTGGCAAAGATGCTGCAGAAGCGAAATAAAAGAGCAAAAAGTTCGAAACAGCTAAAAGGTATTATGAAATTGCCGAAAAGTACCAAAGCTCAGGCACATACACAACGACATTCAATTTAGGTGCTCTCTATTATGAACTCGACGACTACAAAGCTTCCCTCAACAAATTCGAATAGGTCTTGGCAGTGGACAAAGGCATGCTGTCAGCCAAATATGGGAAGCTGAAGAGTCTTTACAAGATTAACAGAGAGTCAGGCATTACATACGTTCATTAAATTATGGCTGGTTAGCATGATCTATTTGATTTAGCCAAAATATTTTATGAGTTAGACAACTTGAATATGGCTTTACAACTCCTCGATTCAAATATTGAGAAATTGGAACTATCAGAGAAATCGGTCGCAAGATCAGAGTTGAAGCAGTTATTCACCTGGAAGGGGCTTCTTGAGTATCACCTTTAAAAGTATAAATAGGCAATCCAGACATTGGAGAAGGCTATCAGCTTTCAGGAATAAAGTGCTTAGGCTGAAGTTTGGTAAGCTCTGGCTGATTCTCACCACTTCGGATTCAAATCAAACAAATAGAACCAGAACTTATAAAAAATGCTGACCTATTACAAAAAAGCAAGGACAGGCTTCAAACTGAGATAATAAGCTTAAAAAGTGGCTCACTTAAGCAAACTCATATAAAAATTATAAAGCGAAAAGGACGAACTCTGATCAGATTATCTATTAATTTATACTGCCATTGATTAATTGTCTATTAATCAGTATTTCATTATATTAATTAATGAGTCAAATTTAAGGTATATTTATATTCGTAGATGTAATAAAATTGATAATTTTATTAATAGGGCAGTTTCGTATTTATATTGCAACAGTTTATATTGTTCTTTGTTGGCCTTGCCCTTGGAGGTATTGAGAGTATTTGGGAATACTGAGTATCATTTGGCATGTTGTATGCTAATCCAATAGTATTCCAATAATTGAGTGCACACAGCCTTATAACTTGAGTCCGATATATCAATCTTAATTTTTATGCTGAAGATATAGCAATCACATCACGCTTACAGTAATTTCAACAGCTCTATGAGCATAAAACAATAATGTTGGAGATAGGAGCGAATAATGTGCCTGAGCTCCAGTCGCCAAAAGCCTCTCTAAATAAGTATACAAATGAAATCATTATTATAATGATTGACAAGTTCTGATTATATTAATGGAATATCCGGGGAATATCCCAGCAAAGTTCGAATAATTTCAGGATGGCATTCGATATGATATGATGCGAATTCATATGCTATCATACACTTGGGTCCTGGACCCCGAGGATGCTGATCGTGTGGGAATAGTCGATGGGATAGATTTATTTGAACTTCTTCAGGAATTTGCTCTCGCTGTAGCACTGCCTTATTTCTTGGCGCAGATCAGCCAAGAAGGACTTTTTGGGCTCGCTTGGCTACTACAGCATCTTAAAGATGGTGAGTGATGAGCCGATCACCTCCTGCCATGATGGAGTCACTCGATGGTGGGCAAACTGAATGATGTTGGCGTAGAACCATATTTGGTGCTTGAATATGTTGATGAGCCGTTCAATGTACAGCCCGAGGTCTGGGTCGTGTAGAGATGAGGAGCAATACTGAATAATGCTGTTTTTATTTTCGCAGAACGAACTGAATACGATTCGCATTATCTGTTAGTCAGCTGCGAGCAAGACAGCAGAGTGCTAGGAGGCAGCCAAATTGCTCATCAGCCAGTGCAGTTCATCCAGCATGAAGATATGGTTGCTTTGGATCGTCGGCGAGGAGTTTTCGAAGATGTGATCGAAATTGACATACTAAAAGCCAGGATAAATGAGATCTAAGACTCGGCGACAGAGGTGAATGCTAGGGGGATCGATGTGTGAGTTTTGGGGGGAGTCTGCAATGGAGAGAGTGCCGTAGAGACGGAGGAGGAGAGTGATGGATTGCTAGTTTGCAGCGAGGTTGGTGAGATCGTGGATATATGGGATAAGGTGGGTAATTAAATTTTGATAAGATTTTTCACTACAATATATCAGATAGCATATAAATTATCTGATTAAATGTGGAAATTTATCAAAATGCGTAAAATAATTGGCTTATTTCTACATGGGGAGAAACAAGTCCAGGAACCTCTCGATGTTTTCATCCACTGCCTCGTCGTGTCGGCCGTGCATGCACTGCAGGTAAACGCAGTTTATCCACACGCAAGCCTACTTCGCCTACGTCTGCGAGAAGTCCCTGCATCTCTACACTGCCCCGCCCATAAACTTCTTGCTAACAAACCACAAAATCTCTTCATTCTGCTGCCAATCCATCAGCATGTTCCCCATCACCCACACCAACTTTACATAGATTTACGCATGGGCTGTTCCAACCAGACCCAGCGATACTTTATCAAATCCGATTGATAACAGTCCGAGCTCATTGAAATGCTCTCCCAAACTTAAGTGTATTAATATTTTTAACCCTTAAAGCTGCAGACATGGCATGCTATCTCTCATGTAGTTCATGAGGCTGTTGATAAAGCTAGGCTGCATCAATTCCGATAAAACGTTTTCCATTATGTCCGCTTATTTCGATTTGTCGAGGATTATCCTGATTCCGATAATGGCTTCGTACACCACGGCTAAATTATCGCTTTCCGCATCGATCAAGGCCTCGATCAGCTCGGCGAGGTCATCGATTTCAAACGACTGCATGCGAATTCTATGGTAATGAAGCTGATACTTCTAGATGAGTTGCTCCTCTTCGGCATTATTGGCATTCGTGATCATGTCCCTCAGAAGGGGCTCCTCTTCCCTTTCATTGGCGGTGCCGAGGTATTCCAGCTTCTCCCCTGCATATAATTTAAAATACGATGGGATGCGAAGGCTTTGTCTCGCATGAGCTTGCGTTGGTGGGATGAGAAGTACTCCCTTTTGGTTTGGAAGAGCATACTGGCTGCTGGTTGCATGTGTTGGTTTCGACTTTATTAAAGATTACCAAACAATTTAGTATTTATATTTAGAAGCGCCTCATCAGATTGAGCTATTATCATGGAGATGCCGATCATATTTCACATGTGAACTTGAGCCTATTTCAAATAATAGACAGCATAGCCCTCTTCAACTCTATTCAATCAAGTTATACTGCAATTGATAATCTTTCCGCCAATCTAAAGTTGTTTCTACCATCTAATCGCTATTTCTTCAAAATTAAGTGATGTTTCCACAAAATTGAGCCATGCTTGAGAGTGTAATAAATAATAATCAGCATTTTATTAATAAAAATAAAATGAACAAGAAGTAACAGTAGCTCTTTGTATCTTTTTTCGAAGAAATACTCGAAGCAGAGGAAGCCACTCTCGCCATCAAAGCCAAGATGAAGCATTGTATGGGGTTCAACCCAGCGCTGCTATTCGAAGAAGTATCAAACGGAGCACCAGCTATTACAATCTAGCAGTTTAGAAATTACTTAGCCAACAGGATCGCATGCAATGAGAGAGAACTCTACTAACTCTTCGAGAGGTTTGATTGGACTCGTCAAGGCTACATTTCCTTGGAGGACTTTATTATTTAAATCACGCCATTTGGATAAGCCCCTGCAAACCCGAGGAATCAGGCTGGAACTGTAACTGCTTAAATTGAAGGTCATTTTGTTGCTTTGATCGGATAATACATAGAAAGATTCAGAATAGTGGAAGTCTCACGCCATGAGGTTGCCTTCATCGCCCCCTACAATGCCTTTCTGGAAATCGACTATGCGCATACTGGTATGATCGGGTTAGTGGAACTCGACAGATTTTTCAGAGTGAACGATTTCAAAATTGATGACTATCGGCTTCGGTTGCTTCTGCATGGACTCAGGAGGAGATGCTATATTGAAATAAACCTAGAGGTCTTTTGCTAAAATTTACATCCCCTTGAGTTCGGGGAGTACGAAGCATATGCAGAGGAGATAAAAATGGCCCAATAATCGGATTTCCTAAGGAGGAGCCGGCGGGAGGAAGAGACCATGAGAAGGTCGAGGATTTAGTCACAAAAAATAGATCATGAGATTCAGAAACAGGAAAGAAGGAAGCGAGCCGAACTAGGGCGGTAGTTGGAGCTCGAGGACCGGATCAACCAAGAAATACTTTTGCACGAGAGCCAAAAGGATCGACTCTACCGCAAAGCAGTGCTGGAAGAAGACAAAAACATTAGATGGAACGTCGAATCCGGAAACAAACTGCTCGAGGAAGAGAGAATCAGAAACGTAATAGAGAAGCAAAGGAATGCAGAGCTTGCCGCTGTTAGAAATCACGAAGAAGATGTTAAGTATAGTTTGGCCAGAAGCACCCTCAGAAATGAGGAGGATCTCGAACGTTCTCGAAAGAACAGAATTTATCAGTAGTAGCTATTACGAAGGACATAAATCGAACGAGATCGGGAATTAAAGAAAATATAGTATGCTGCCACAATCAATAACAGTCGAAGGCTCTACGAAGAATAAATGAGGGCGGAAAGAGAAAAAGCAATCAGGGACTATTAGGTTGAAAGACTAAAGAATAAATAAATAGCAAGCCGAGCCCCTGCAGAAAGTCATTCGCATTCACGAAGAGTCTTTGAGAATCAACCAGATGCACAAAGAAGGCAATATCAGAATTAGTATGAAAGCCGAATCTAGAACCGTGAATCAGTTAAACGATATTTGCCATAAACAGCTTAACGCTCACATGGGAGATATTGAATGATCTTTTCGAAATTTATTATCTATTTATTTGGTAGATATTGATTTTACTCATATTAAAATGCATGCATAATTATTGATTGTATGATCGTATTGATTGTATTTATCATATTTAAATTTTAACTCCCAAATCTCTTTCGGTGATTTCCCAGAGTTGATCCCAGTTCTTCTTGGTAACCTCAGGGTTTATTGGAGATAGAGCGCAGTCAGCATAGTATCCACCATTGCTTAATTCATACTTGGGAGTATATATCAGATGTAAGGTTGTTTGAGCGCCCTCCATCGAGCTCTTGGTGAATAAGTAGTAAATTGGGTAAATAGCCCATAGAACATAGACAAGTGGGCCAGTCACCATGTAGCGAGCAAGCTAAGTCCTTACCACTCCAGGGTGCAGTGAATACGAGACTCCTTTATTTTATGGTATTTTTTCGGCGAGAGCTTTCGTGAAGAGAACATTGTATAGTTTTGAGAGGCTATAAGAGTACATGGGGGAGTATTTTGTCTTTTCAAAGTTCATGTCGTCAAAATTTAGTTTCGGGGTTTCTTTCATGCCGCCTTCCTTCTTATGAGCAAGCGAAGAGACATTAATAATTCTAAAGCCACTTGATTTCTTTAATTTGTTCATCAATAAGCTCACAAGGTATGCATGTCCCAGATGGTTCACAGCATATTGCATCTAGAAGCCATCTTTGGAGACGGTTCGTTTCGGAAAAGACATGACACCTGCGTTGTTGATAAGGAAATCTATTTTTTAAGATTGGATTTTGCTAACGAAGTCTTTAATGCTATTTTTGTCGCTTAAGTCCAGGGAATGTTGTTCGATTGTGGAGAGGCCAGTTGTTTTCATGATCTGACTGACAACCTTCTGGGATTTTGTTGTGTCGCGGGCTCCAATAATGACATAGCAACCATGTTGAACGAGATCCAATGCTGTCTATTTACCAATACCAGAATTCCCTCCTGTAATGACGGCGACCTGCCCATGAAGATCTGTCTTAACTCCGGAAAAGTTCTTCCCTCTAAAGTATATCTTAATCACAATGAGAACGAGAATCGTTACGGCAATCTACAAGTACATCAACAACCTATAAAATATTTATCACCAATGGAGCAAACACGTCATAAATACCGTAAATTGAATAAATGTCATTGAAAATCATTGTCAGATTATTGATATGTGTACTATTGCTCTTCGAAGAATGTGTCCTCTTATTATGGTTCATCTTCATAATGGTCTTTAGTTTATTCACTCCTTCTGTTCATCTCCTCGTTAGCCTACGAGTCCGAAACCTTGCGTTCGGTATTTACTCTCTCTTGCCTGCGTGAAGGCATCAGTGACTTCAAAGGCAATGTCTTAACTTTTGCTAGAAATCTATTAGCCATAACATAATTGACCTTGAGGTAGATGTTGGAGACTTTGGTATTTTTGTATGTGTTGACTGTGACAACCTTTTCGTTGAAGATGTCATGACTGCAGAGCTAGGTTATTAGTTCTTCGATCTGCTACTTTGATCTCTTTTGGAAGAGCTGTTTGAGCTACTAAACGTTTAAGCGATTGGAAATTTGTTCTGCTTTGTACTGGAATTTTTTATCAGATGACCCTTTGCAGAATAAGATGATTTGGTTTTGGCTGAGGGAATGCTTCATTTTCTCGATTTCTATCATGAACTCGACCAGTTTGCGTGCCTAATTTATGGCCTCGTATTAATAGTAAGCCAAATTGCGCTGGCAGTTATCACAAGTCTTTTCGCAATCCTTCTCGTTAAATTCCTTTTCACCAAGATACTATAATTGAAATTTTCTCCTGCAAGTGTACTTGTCCTCGCAGTACTTCACCATGTTGGAGAGCTGCTTCATGCAAAAGTTTTTATTCTCCGAGTTGGAAAACTCATTCTTCATGGTGAGGCTTTGCAGGCTTATTTTGTCGGACTTCTTGTAAAAAAGCACGCACTTCGCTGCCTCCCCATCCCTGCCTGCTCTTCCACTTTACTGGTAATAGTTTTCCAGAGACTTTGAAAGCGAATGGTGGATGACAAATCTCACATCGGGTTTATTGATTCCCATACCAAATGCAATGGTGGCGATGATGATTTCTATTTTATTTTCCATCCACGCTGTTTGTATGCTCCTCTTTTGATTATCGTGAATATTCGCATGATAGAATGCGACTCGATATTTTTTGGCAGACAAATGCTTGCACATATCCTCGCACTCCTTTTTGCTGAGGCAATATATGATCCCTGATTGGTTCTTGTACTACTCTAAGATTGACAATATTTGATTGAAGACTGCTTTAGTTTTGGGGATGACTGAGTAGTGCAAGTTCGGCCGGTTGAAGGAAGATTGGAAGTAGTAGCAATTCGATATGCCTAACCTGGTGATAATGTCCTGCTTTATCACCTCTGTGACAGTTGCTGTCAATCCTAGAATTGGAGTCTTCGGGAATCGATTCCGAAGTGATGATAAATTTTAATAGTCCTACCTGAACTCCTTGCCCCAAGTGGAGACACAATGCACTTCATCGATGACAATCTTGACCAGTTTCTTCCTTCTGTAAACTGCATCCAAAGCCTGGGTGAACTGCTCAGACTTACTCAGTTTCTCGGGTGTGCAGAATATAACGATACTATTGGAGTCATCCGGATAATTAAAAATCTAACTATAAATCTTGTTGTTGTCCCCGACCTACTTCGCCCCAGTGAGACTGTATGCCGTAATTCCGCAATTCTTCGCGTGGAACTCTTGATCCATGATCAGTGAGACTAAAGGTAGTATGCATAAGTAAACGCCTTTCTGGATGAACGTCATAACTTGAAAAGTGAGGCTTTTCCCTCCTCCTGTCGGCATGCATACGAACACATCATTATTCAGTAATGAGCACTTTATTATTGCCTTTTGATTATCTTTGAAATCTCGAATTTTGCGGAACCACTTGAGTGCTGTCATGAGCTGATAGTCTTTTATTTTCTAATTAGATTACCATTCGTTTCTCACCCCGATCCGATAATTCCGAGTCAATGGCGCATTCATATTATGCATGTCAGCTAAAGTGAACATATTTGTTACATCCAAAGTCCTGTGCCTTCTTTCGCCCATGCTGTTATTCGAAAATGGTTGAGCATTCGTCATATTTTCTTCTTATTCCTTCCTATTCTTCTTGATCCTTTGCTGATCTTGCTTCTTTGAGTGCATCATGCTGCTCGGCTCTTATTTATAACTCATGCTATTCGCATCACCTTATATCTTTTTCCTTTTGCTGTGTTAGTTCGAGTATCGTTCAAATGCAGATCTAATGCTGTTTTATTTTTATCTAAAAGTATCCTTCATTGGCTAAGACTACTTAAATTCATGCTCGAAATGCCCATCTTCCATCTTATTCACGAACATCGATTTTGTGTATTATTCTCGAGGTAATTGACTGGTTTTGTTCGTTGCTTTTCTTTTCATGTTAATTTTGCATGCAGCAATCGCAATTTCGAGTTAGGAGTCCTATTCCTATTCTTAGGTTTGCTCAACAATTGCTTTTCTCACTATGTTTGAAGGGAGGCTGCTTTTATTTTGAATGGGCGCCGCTTTTGGTAAAGTGACTTGATTAGTTGAGTTCGTCGTATTCTTGGCAGTTAATAGTTGCTTTTTGGCTTACTCGATCGTAAGATTATGGTCTTTCAAATAGAGAAGCGCTTTTTATTTAAGTTTGAGGTGATGTTGGCAGATATTTGTGCCCTTGTAAATCATGCCTATTCGAATTTAGATAGTCCAAATCAGCAAAAACAATGCAATTATCAATTTATTATTATTTGTTTAACTAGAGTTAGTGAAAAATTGCGAACACTGCCATGATACTATAAGCCATATTAATTATCCAAATGAAATAACATTTATCAGATATTCACAATTTGGAATCCTTCCCTCTCAATTTTAAGGCTCACCTGTAATCTTTAAGTATACATCCTACAGTTTCGGCTCGTCAATTTTAAAATCTTTCAGGAAACCCTTTTCTTTAGCTTCGTTTAAATGCCTGATCAAAGAAGAAAGAGAAGCTCCACTCTTCCTTATTTCGACTAAGTTTTTCGATTTGGTGTATAATACCGAATTTAGATGATAACTACCAAATATTTGGCTTGCAGTTGGCGTGAACTATGATTCCGGAAATAAGGTTAGATAGACCCAAAAGCAATCGTAGTATTTTTATTTGAGATTATAAATTTTATTGTTTTACATAACGCGTCCGTTTTTCATAATGATTGCTCTTGAACATAAATCCTCCGCCTCCGGGATAGAATGAGTTGTAAATATAGTGCATCCGTTTCTTTGTTTTTTAATTTTCTTTATCATAAGAAGTCTAGAAACTGGATCAAGTCCCGTGGAACACTCATCGAGAAGCCTGGTTTCTGGTTGACCCATTAAGCAAGCCATCATGCATATTTTGCGTTTATTTCCACCACTTAAATTCTCAAACTCCCGATCCCAATACTCTTAATCAAACTCTAAACTTTCCAGTAGTTCAAGCTTTGACTTTTAGGGATCAGGAATGTTCAAAAGAGTTGCAAAAATTCTGAAAATGTCACTAGATTTTAAGCACTGCCAGATTGTATCATCTTGATAACAAATACCTGTGGATTATAGTATCTCTTCTGAATAATTCCTGATTCTGTTTTCAAGTCCCAAATGCCCTGAAGTCTGTCGAAGTTGCGAACTAAGCAACTCGAAAGTAGTGGATTTTCCCGCTCCATTGTGGCCCAACAGCGCAACTCTTTCATTGTTAATAGCTAAGTTCACATTTTTTAACGCTTAAACTTGTTTGTAGTTTTTGGAGATTCCTTCCATAACTATTCTGTGATCACAGAACGAGTTTATCTTCGTATGAAAGATCCGCCCTAATATCTTTCCCTCAAATATAATCAAGATGCACAAATAGAACAGAATAGAGTATTGCACGCAGTAGGCTGACTAGCTTTGCGAAGCCAATGCATTCAAGCTGCTGATCTCGCGGTCATGTTGGATAAAGAACTTGCCAAGATCATAATACGGGTAAATATACCTAATATAAACGAGTTTCGAATATGCTGTGCCACGCATCAGATTCTCTGCCATGAAGAATGGCATCATGAAAGTATAAAATAGAAAGTTGAGCAAAGTAAAAGTGGTATTCGCTGTTTTTTTTTTAGAAAAGAGAAGTGTGATCGAGTAAGCATACAGGATAATGGCGGTACCTGAGCCAAAAATAAGCAGTACAGGGCATCCTGATAAAATATCTGGCAGGGCGATTCTCATTATCAGAAACACAATCATGAAATATGAGATATCAAATAAATAGCTCGCAAACCAATAGTTAAATCGAGTCACGCCCCGTGTCCGAAGTAAATGGCAAATTTTGTTCTACTTTTATGTCATTGGTATCGAAATAAAAGCACTCGTCATCAGAATGTAGATCTGCATCAAGATCAATGAACTCACTCGAATTCCGCTGTTATTTTTGTTTTCAGTCCCATTTAAGAGCGCTTCGGCTGGGTTTTAAAAGTTGACCATTTTTTTCATCAGGAAGATATCAAGAGTGATGACGATTGTGAATATAATTAAAGTCAGGCAATATGAAGAATAGAATTTTCTCAAGAAGCAGAGTAGGTTTTTGAGAAGCATCGCCTTTATTTGAGAGACTGCAGTGATATGCATAGCTTATCTTACCCTTTCGGATTATCTGTGATGAAAGGATTGTTTGGATGCCTGGCTCTCCCCAATAATGGCAATAAAAGAGTGCTATAAAGAGTTTCTTTCGAGAGATAACCTTACCCCGGAAACTTTTTATAACTTTTCAATGACTTCTCCGAGTCGTCCAAAAGAGCTGTCTGCTTCTATCAGATACTTTGTGCAGTCGTGCTCCTTTTATAGTATCTTTATAGCCTTAATTTATTATGTTATGATGGCATGGCATTGCTCGAGGGCTTCGAATTCTTGTGTTGGAGACTTATCGCAATGTAAAGTCAAGTAATAGCCCTGGCCGTATTTATGCTTGATTTATTCAGGAGTGTCTTCAATTATTTTTTCGCCTTTCTCAATTACGCATATCTTATCTGCTAGAACATCGGCCTCATCTAAATGATGTGTCGTGAGGATGACTGTCGTTTCAGCTTATTTTGTAGTTTCCAGAATACTCCAGATGTTACGACGAGATAGAGGATCGAGTCCTGACGTGGGTTCGTCGAAAATAATAATTTAAGGATCCCCGAGCAAGGCAAGACTCACCGAAAGTTTTCTCTTATTCCCTCCACTGAGCTCTTTAACTTTCTTATGCAAATGTTCAGTAAAGCCTACCCTCTCGGCTATATTATCAATATACTCGTGAGAATTCGAGATCTATTTAATTTTGGCATATATTTGAAGATGATGCATGGCAGTGAGCTCTTCATAAAGTATTTATTTCTGATAGCATATTCCGAGTTGAGGCCGTTCATTGCAGTTTCGATGCTGCATGTAAACATTACCCTGAGTGGGTTGAGTAATTGATGTAATAATATCAACGAGAGTTGTTTTTCCCGCTCCATTGCGGCCCAATAACCCCAATATTTCAAATTTCTTTACCTTCAAAGAGAAATTGCTGACGGCGACAGATTTTCCATACTTCTTTGTGATATTGTCAATAATAATGGCATATTATGAGCTATCCTCACTGTTAAAGGCAAAACCCTATTCTCCTGCTTCACTGCTCAGATTGTGATACTGAAAGAGGTTACCTGGCTTTGGACGCGAAAAACACTCTTTAATCATAACACTCCATTCGATTCGATATTAAAGAGCAGCATAGATGCAGATGTAAACCGGTACGAGTATCAGAGACACCAATGAAAATTGTAACTTATCACTTTCGGTCTATGCGAAAATGGTTAATGCATACGAGCTATTTGGAAAGACAGAGGCTAAAATTTTGATTAGAGTTGATTAGCTTGTTTGATAAATAAGCGGCAGAAACGATGTGAAAGAAAATATCATGCCCGTGACTTATACGGCATTCTTTTGATCTGTGAAGAATGCCGTCAGCATAAGTGCGAGAGCATTCGACGATACGACAAATGAACAGAAAGCAAATATGTTGATCCAAGACAGATTATAATAGTTTAGAACCAGGAGAAACGGTAGGGCGATAAATCCTGAATAAAGTGTCATATATCCAAAGTTAGACAGGGTGTACATTTTGGGATTGAGACCCATAATGTTTTGATACTGCCTATGTTTTTCTTATCTCTATGTGACGAAGACTGTCACAAGTTCTCTTACAGTAGAACTGTTGAGCATCCCGACACTCATGATGAGCATGAACTTCAAGATGATAGCGGTTAAGGAAATTTTTGCTTCATACTCTATGTTTTTCAAAGTTTGTACATTTGTAGTAATAGTAAAGAATGCAGAGTAAGCATGGAAACGAAAGGTCGCCCATGATCCCCAACCCCAACCCCAACCCCAACCCCAACCCCAACCCCAACCCCAACCCCAACCCCGAGTGGCCCATAAGATTCAGCAACACCTGTTATAATTTAATCAATACATTCTAATCTTTACATTATAGTGATGTTAATAATGAAAAATTAATAGCCAATAGTCTCGAGGTCAAAGGTGATGCTGAAATTGGAGAATATAGACTTGTTGTATGTTTTTTCGCTATCTCTTTGAGCTCACTCATTTTGAAAAAAATATTTTCGCTTTAACATAAATCATCGAACACTCGCCCATTATTTATAAGCCAATAATCTGATTTGATCGGACATATAACAATTTAATTTTATTTATTCTGCTTCTATTATGAGTAAATTTTAACTCCATGTTCAGGATATGGAATTACATGAATCAAATATAATATTGTGTGGCATTGTTTGCTATTGACAAAAGACTTGCCCTGGTCTGATAGATAAATCGAATAGATAACGATTGAATCATTTCTTTTTAGCTGTTTTTTTAAGGGCCTTCTTCCCACATATTTTGATTTAACTGGGTTTGGGCTGAGATCTTGCTTTTCTAGGGGCTTTGGCGACCTTGATTCCTGCATTTTAAAGTGTTTCGACCATAGTCTTGGTTTTGGTAGCCTTCTTTTGTTGTTTGAATCCCTTGGAGGCATCCGCAACAGTCTGATCAATAGTAGACGATCTCGCCTTGCTTGGTTTTTTGATAAACTTCTTGGATTCCTTAATTGTAGCCACCATAGTGCCTGTCCTTTTGACCATTTGGATTTTGATTTTTTAATGAATGAATTAGTTATACAATTAAATTTTATTCTTCAATTAATTGTAGTATCAATATACCATAATCTATGAGTAAATTCAATCCGAGCTTCAAACAACAGAACAGTTCCTCCAATTATCGGAACAAATAAATTTGATTCTTCGCAAGTATACTCATAAAACAGTGAACATTAATGGGAAGCATAATTAGTAAAAAAATGAAAACTTAGATAAACTAACTGTTCATTAATCCGGTTCAATCCTCAGAGCCGACGATTTGACGTGAGATTTTTCACCTTCTAATAAAATTATAGCATGCTGCCGCTTTGAATTTCGATATTTGAGCCTATGATTTCATTACTAAACGGGAACGATTCATGTGAAGAAACGTTATTGGCGTCCTTGACGCTTATAACATTTCTTGATAGTTCGGTTAAACGTATTATAGCACGAGATGACTCATTTCGTGAAAAATTGTTGGCTAAAGACATTCTGTTCGACCCCTTTGCGAATTACGTCGGCCCCTTGGCGAATTTTGTCGGTCCCTTGGCAAATTATGTCGACATTGTATTTATCTCATGCAAAACATTATTTTCCTGATTTAGATATGCCTTTGGTTTGTTTTTCGTTGTTGCAAATCCTGACTATTTACTTCTAAATGTTAACCCTGAAATTGGAAGAATGGATCTTGGCTTGATTTCATAGGCCTCAGCCAAATGCAAATTCTTTTCTGTTTAAATCGGAGAGATGGACATCTAAGACATTCTTTGACTTGAAAAGATAGGAGTTGCTTCTAATTTTTATTGCTAGGCTTTTTTTTATGAATGTGTTGGGGTTACTATCGTATGCTTTGCTTAATCACTCTGAAAGGGGAATATATTAGGGTTTTAGCTTCTCGTTTTGTTCAACTTAGTGCTGCTCATTAGTTTGAGCTTTGCATTCATTTTCTTATCATTTGATCGATCACTTTATAGAGATGCTTTCTTTTTCAGAGACATTTTTATGCTTGACGTTGAAGGCGTTAACCCGGATACATTAAATTAGGAGATGCTGCTCCGGGGGATGGACGGGGATTTGAATGGCTATGTCTTGCATAAGTCATTAAATTTTCCATTGTTGCGAGGAACGTCTGACAACTCATTGGCATAAATTATGTTAGTTGAAATCACTCTTGCTTCAACATCTTGCTGTTGAGGCTAATAGTTAAACTTAATTTCGTTTTTGGCATCCATCGGCTGCCCGTTGCCTTTCCAATTGCACGCGATTAATGAAAATGAAAATTCGCTACGAGATGGGCTCGTCGGACATCTTTTATTTTTTTACATCGAAAATATTAATGGAATTTCGATTTCACTGATAAACTGATTATAATATACGAAGGGAACCCCTGCAATCTCTTTTAAATTATAATGCCACAAATCAGAGATAACCAATCAGAGATAACAAATCAAACTGTCACGAATTGGCAGCTTTCTTCGAGAGTAGGGATTACTTTGCCAAATAAGCTAAGGCCTTTTCAGTTTTTTTCTAGAGTTTTCGCGATTTCTTTTCGAGATGCTTCTTTAAGTCAATCGTGTTCTTTTTCGGATAAATATTAATTTTCCCTGACGCCAACAAGCTCTCTATATTCATTTCATTCATTTTGTCCTGAGTATCGTTTGAAATTCGATCACACTACTTCTCAACTGCTGTTTGAGTCACAAATTTCTGCAGCTCCGGAGAGCGTGGGAAGTAGTTCTTGAATTGCAATGTCTCGAATTATTGCACTGACTCTCCATTGAAAGAGCTTAAGCAGTATGGGAATTATCTCTTCTCGTACATCTTCAAATCAGAAGTAAGCTACAGCAATTATTTTGATTAACATTATAAATACGTAACATTGAAATAATCTTCAGAGGTGAAGAAAATGTCCTAAATATGATCATAAATAAACTATAATCAAGAATTGAGCAGTTTACAAAGCAATTCGGATGTGCAAATCCATAAAATCTCGTGCTTAAGTTAATATTAATATAAAATGATAATATAGGTGATATGGACTGATATAAATAACTGTTTCACCTCTTCCGAAACGAGTCAAGTGGAACTTCTGCTCTTGTATTCAAAGATATCACTCCATTGCTCCCTAACCCAAATATCGGCCTGATTTATCCAACAAGGTCATGAAAACAGACCCCAAGTCCAGTATTATTGCGATAAAAAGATATTGAGCCCCTCTTATTTTTGGAAAACTCAGCCATGACGCCGAGAGTATCTGTTTCCTTAAAGAGCATTCCATACTATCTTTTATCGGCGTAATCCTTGTCTGCAATAGGCTCGATCAGTTTTATTTATTTCTAAGCGCCTTCCTCAATCAAATAAACATTCCTCTCTGCCAAAAGTGGAAAAAACATATACATTTTATTACCGACAGCAACTCCGACTTGAATGTCTCCTTCCTTTCGAGATAGCTTATCCAATTTAATTTCCCAGTATTTTCGGCCGACTCTCAGAGCATCATCGCCTAAATATTTAAAAAATATACCATAAAAGTAGTAAAATGTTGGAGCGAATTCCTATATCTTTTATTATTTTATCTCCTATTGCTTTACACTTATCGCTGCTTATTGTTTGGCTTATTTATTCACTTCAGCATTTTATTTTTTCTCAGGTTTTGTCGCCTATTTTTTTTCATCTTCGACTTTCATATTATTTATTTATGACTTTTCTGCTTCTTTCTTTATTTATTCGGGTTTTGGGACATCTGCTTATTTGACTTAGTTTTATTTATTGGGTTCAGGGACTTAAATTGCAACTTCTGCCACTTTTATGTTATCTTTTTCTACGATGACTGGGACTTGAGCTTAGGCTTGAACTTAAATAGGAGCTTAAACTTGAATAGGTGCTTGGACTTGAACTTGAACTTGAACTTAAACTTAAACTAGCTTTTATACTGGCTGTTCAGCAATCTATGGAATTTGCTTTTAAACTATGACTTAAACAATCTTTTCTGGAATGATTTCTTGCTGAATTTACTTTTACTTTTCAACAACCTCTCGAATGATTGGCTCTTGCTTGGAATTTTCATCAAGTTTAACGTAGTCCTCGATTGCAATTAAGGCTTTTTATAGCTAGTGACCTAAATTTTGATTATTTTTACTGTTCTGTAGCACTTTTTATAGCTCTTCGGATCCTTTACTCTCCAAAATTTATACAATCAAAGGGTTTTTAGAATCCGTTGAGGCAGATTCGACAGCAACAACTATCACTTATTTGACTTTTTCAACTTATTTTATCGATTCGACCTTTGGCTTAGTTTATTGGCTCACCAGTGTCATGCTGTTGTTCGCCAGAGTGAACACTCTTTGTAGGCCAGCTGGGATATCCTCAAAACAAAATGCATGTTCTGCAGAAATAATCAACTTCGAGGATTAATTAATTTTGTATTGAGCAATTGTCTTTGATGGTGTGCCTAATTCGCAAAGTATAGGAGAAGTAATGTACATTTTGATGTTGTAATAGTAATTTATTTTCAACCCGAGCAAATCAAAGATCTCTTTCTTGAGGGATTAGACTGTTTTGCTGATTTCTATCCGAACGTTTATTGAATCGATGCCACTCAAAAACATTGGCTTCACTGGGATGGTGATATGCTTGCGAATAGATGTATCTGGAGTATATACAAAAACATTGCTGCCATCGAGTTTGACGCTTACAATGTTGATTGGTCTTTCGTGAACTATCTTCTATATTTTCTATGCAACCACTTCCTAAACTGCAGCTTTAGTTTATTCCTTGGATTACGCTTCCTTTGGTTTTAAGGACTAGGCCGGAGAGGCTTCGATTTTGGCAGTTTCTGTTTCGCTTTTCTTGGACTTGTTGCTATCACCATCAGAGTTGAACATTTCTGGATCAAAATATAGAGACTATTTGCGATCCAGAGAAAGTGCGTCCTTGATCGGTATGGCTTTAAATTAGCCGCAAAAGACGAGTGTGCCGTAGCCTATTTGGTTAATATAGACAACATCATTTGGCCTGTATGTGGTGTATGACATTTTTTTGTTAATATTTATATCAAATAAACAAAGATTTAAAGCCATACATATCGAGGTTGCATTTTAGAATAACTCTTCGTTACAAAATGGTTCTGCAGTTTTGAGTCTTTGTTCATTATATTTATACTCTGCTGATTTCAATGCTATGTCCGGTTTAGAGAATTGATTTGATCGAGAGATATCACTTAATTATCGCTTTTTACGAAGACTTCGATTGGAATATAATTTAGATCGCATTCTTCACCAAAATTTATTGCGATCGAAAGATAGGGACAATTTGTAGCCGCAATTATCGAACATTAACCCGAGATCTAATTAATTTTACTTGTAATGCCCTATTAATGCTGTCGTACATTTAAATCAATAGTAATTGCCACTATTATAATGAGTGATATTTTTCAGAATGTATCAAAAATAATGTTGCATTCAAAAATGAAGCATAAAAAAAGGAAGTAAAAGAAGTTCAACAACAAAAAATTTACTCTTTGGTTGTTTATCCCAAACGATATGCATACTTCGAGCATTTTATATGTCGCTTTTCATTATAAAATTATCATTCTGTACTTAAAAAAGCAAGGGGATGGAAAAAAGTATTAAAATCACATTTAATCAAGGAATGAGGCATCGAGAGTACCTCACAAGAATCCATGATGATAAAGAAAGAATGAGCAAAAGGTTATAATGTTAATATAGAATCATAATTAAATGAACTCTTCCAAAATTTGCCTTCCTTGCTTTATCTGCTTGCTCCGAACTTGACGAGTCGTTCTGACTGACTTAATGCTCACACAATAGATCTACAATCGATAAAATCTTCGAATGGAGCATAGAAGAATTTTATAAAAGGTGCTTTCGCGCTGCTAACTGGTCTTTTTACATAAATTTTTGATAAAATTTATTGAAATGTAGTTTTTACTTTCAGGCACAAGAATATTGAGTTGAACTAAAAATTATTCTGCGGAGTAGTCCAGCTTTTGGAATTAGATTATTTTGGAAAGATTTTGGAAAGTCTCTGATTTTCGGTCTTTAACCTGCTTAAAATAAACCTTCCACGTATTTGATGTCAGGTTGCGATGGGGAGCCTGTTTCCTCTGCCTTAATTCCTCATAGTTTTGAGTTTTCTAATTTAATAATTTCATTACTTTTGCTGGCACTGAGTTTCTTATCATTTTTTTTTCTTTCTGGCTGTTTATTTTTTCTTAAATAAATGGCCGATGGCGGATTTCCTGATTGTCCCAATTTTAATTTTACTGGTTCTGCAAGTTTTATACTTTTAAAGTCGGACCAGGATAAAACTGAGAATCAAAACAGTTGTATGTTGTCAAATAGAAGTAGTTCTGGAGTTCAGGCTGAAAACTGAAGGCATTGAAAGGAATGACAAAGTATTCCATTAATGAACTTCGTGATTCAGATTATAAGATTATTAAAATAAAAATTTAATCGGGCATAAATCTAACATAGTTGAAGCCTAGCTAATACTGATTTTTGCAATAAAATTTTATTACCGATCCGAGAATTTTACATGGTGAATTTACTATAGGCATACTCAAGATTCAGTTCTTAAAACAATGCCAATAAGTAACACCTAGCGTTTTGTGTTCATTAAAAAGGAATAGACCTGCTGTATTTTAATCACTGATGTCTGAAAGTTTCAATTCTCTTCGCAAAAAATTGTTTCTTTCTCTCGCTACAAATATTTATGGAACGTGAGCTATTTAGTTCACTTAAAATGAATAGATGAAGGAAGAAACTTGCCGTAAGTGCGGAAGAAGCTACGTGCCTTTGTTTGAAGATAAATTGTATCATAGAAGCTGCTGAATCAAAATCAGCGTTTTCCTCAATTTCGTGTATCTGAATAAATAACCAACCGATTCCATCAAAAATTGAAGATAAAAAACATTCAAAAAACGTATTCAAACAGACGGATTGTGTATAAGCGCTCATCACGCATAGTGAAAGAATATGCAGAGAGAATAAGTGAAATTAATATTTTTAATGTCTACGATGCATGCAAATATATATATTTTATATGATCATACATACAATGCTTAAAAAATATATATATTATTATTGTGTTGAAAGTTAGATATAGTTTAAGGGTTTATATAAAATTCCGTATTGTTTATGATTATGATTATCGATTTATTCTCGCAAATAACGAAATAATGATGAGCATATCAATGATATATTTCTTATCCTTCATACTGTGACATGAACTTTTGAAAGTCTCTTTCGTCGAGAACCAGAGATTTCATGCTATCAGAGCTTTGCAGAGATCTTTGAGAGGCTGCCGAGGCGAGCCTGCCATTTCCTTTTTCTTTGTCGTGCTCAAAAATAGAACAGAATGTGGTATAGTCTAAATTTTCGCCTTGCAGTCCTTCGATTAAAGCCTCGATGTCGAATGCCAGTTCGAACTCTCTTTTGATGGTTTCAATGAGTTCTGTCTTCCTTACGAAGCCACCTCCATCTGCAGCTCCTCCCAAGGCAACAAAAGAGTCGACTGAGTATTAATAATAGAATTACGATACTAATTTTCCTCGGAGATTTCTCCTCTTCCACTTTCGTCTCTTTCCTTTTTGAGGAGAGCAGCTTGGCTGAGCACAACATTCAAATCAATGATCCTTATTTCTTTGTTGGTGAGCTAAATATTGATTTCGTCCTTCTTGTCCTGAGTAACCGAAAACCCGGCAGCTAAATAAAAATAAAGTAACATCTGAGGATATTGATCATATCGTAAAAGCTGATTCCTCCATTTCTTTGTTCAGTTTTTTTAAACAAGCCCAAGATCTCTTGCTGTTCGGTCTTCGAGAGGATGCTCCACTCTTTGTTTAGAAGCTCCTCGAAGTTCACTCCACTTCTTCTTCTCATCTGGTACGGTCTTTATTTGAACTAAATATTTATTCAGTATTTTTATCAGAATAGTTACATTTTCAATTTCATAATTCATCTAATTTCATTATTCACAAACTTCAGCATATATCCTCCAGTTTATGCGGAGGATGGCTTAGATTTTGATTGTGTATATTGTTATTTAATTAATGAATATATTGATCAAAGTTTAGTAATAAATGTGCTGAGCTATTAAATAAGCACTATGATCGCATGTAATTATCATTGAGGCATGTTCATAAGTTATATATCGAAACTGCTTTATAAATTTACGCATTAACATCAATATTACTGTTTATTTTAGGCATCTGAATCTCATGCGTACTTCGCTTCCTTGAAAACGCTATAGCCAACTTCCGACATTCTATTCTTATTTATTTCCTCTTTCTATAATATAAAACTTTGCTATTCGGATTGCATATGCCTGTGAAAGAGCACAGATTTACATTTAGACCTCTACTTTTTTATTTTGTGAGCAATAGCATTGTTATTCTACTCGATTGAAAACAAATTTGTGAGGATGGTCTGCTTTCTGGAAGTTTTTAACTATGGGAAAAATAGATTTCTATTTTCAATCGATCGCTTATAGATTTACAATTTGGAAAAGCCTTGAGGGTGAGAAGTCGGATGGAGGCTTATCTTTTCAATTTGTAAATTGTTATTGACCAGATTATTCAACTTTTTCTTGGAGCTTTCATACCCCTTGGCTGCTGGCTCAAGCGATTTTAGATTGTATACAGCATCTAATGCCCTTGCCAGCTATATATTGCCAGCCAGAATATTGAGTTACTCCTATTTGCACTGCTTGGTTCTTTCAATCTTCGGCAATTGCTCTGCTTGGCTTTACTTCTACTTCGAATAATCGACTTACTTCTAGTATTTTATTTACTTGGTTTTATTGATTTAGTTCTGCACGATGTTCTTTATGACCTGAAGCAGCTACAGCTGATTAATTTGACGAGTGATGATTTATGTTTCGTCGAGCATTAAGCACATTGCGGAAATTTTCAGAGGATTGCTTTCACTTTGACTACTTTAACTGATGTTTTCATTGAAGCAGGCTTCTAATGGGTTCGTAACTTCGATGTTGGCCCTATTTTTGGGGTTGAAGCTATCGTAAATTGACCAGGGTGATATTTGAGGCTTCCACATATATCTCAGCTGAATCAATCACAGCCTTATTATTGATTAATCTAAATAAATTGCAATGGCACAATATGATATAGAACAAATATTTATTAAATCTGTTATCCAATCATTTTCTGTTTATGCTTGCGAATTTAGAGAGCGCTGAAGCCCCATAGACATCGCCGTCATATTGCCCAAACTAGGATGGGGATTTGTAGAAACCGGGTCCTGGCATTGTTCTGGAAAATTTGACTTTATCGTCGAAGTATGTCGACCTCGAAGTCTTACTGAACTTCGCTTGAGTTCCGCCTTTATATTTGGAATTGGAATATTTCCCAAACCTGGATAACTCTATCGCATCGTTGTACTGTCCAACCCCTGGGATTTTTGTCTCTGCATAATCAAAAATATACCTGATGAGTCGAATCGTCTGTATTTTGAAACTCCAAACGAAATTTTGGCGAATTTGGAAGATCTTGATCCTTCAATGTCAGAATAGGTGCCCGGGCCTGGGTTGTACATTTCAGGGTCAAGAGTAATTGACCTATCTAAAATCTTAGTTTTCTTCCTTAGGGAAAACGAAGGAGCCCGGCCAAACTTATTCTGGGCATTATTCGAGTTATACTGAGTCGAGGTTGGGCCGCGCGATGACTATTTGGAAATATATTGGTTAAACACAACTTCGTCTCTGCCTATTCCTATGGAGCTCCCTCTTCTCTTGTTTGAATTTTGGTCAAACTCTGATTTGATCAAGTATTTCGAACTGTTTGGAGACACTGCCAAGCATTTCGTGAAATCGGATCGGGAGCCGTACCCTATTCCCGCACCCTGCACTTTGTGCATAATATAGTCGCCATTGTATGTTGACTTATCGCATCTACTTATTATGATTTCTTACATGGGCTTAATTTCGTCAAAACGTGGATTTTTACTAAAGGAAAATGTCTATTTTGTTTTGGACTGGTTGGTTATGGCCTTATTAATTTCGCTGAAGGAGGCGATGGAATTAACGCAGAACTTTTATTTCATTAAATTTATTATTCACTCACAAATTAACTTTCTTAATTTAAATCATAAATAATAATGTCAGAATATATTCTCGAGCTGAAGAATAGCCATTCATCATCGGCATTGTAATCGCAGTTACACAAATATGAATTTAGGGAATGACATATGTAATTATTTGACAGTATCAATAAAATGAGATTGATCAATAACTACGAATTCTATTGATAGAGCTAATTAGAATGACGACAATCTATTCATTATTTTTTATCATCTACTTTTACAGGACTTGTATCTAAAGAGTTTTTCTATGTGCCTTCTTTGGCCATTTTATTTATCTGTTTCTTGGAGTAGCGGTCGAATGCCTCCTTCACCATTTATTCGGTTAGGCCTTTCTTCCTCAAGAAAATGGTCTTTTGTTTGTCAGAGATGTTTTTTACATTCTAGCCCCCAAGGAAAAGCACAGCAATTTCAATTTTCTTCTCAGTCTATTCTAATTGTTTGAGCTATTATTCCTCCTGCTTTTTCTTCTTCGCTTCAGCGTTACCCATGTTCCTCTACTTTATTAAATTACTCTAATTTGGGGCAATGATAAAATTTCTGAGTTATAATGGTCACATTAAAATGATGGCAAATGCCAATGCAAATATATCATAATTATTCAATAAAATGAACGATAACTGTGCTGCTCTTTATAGAATTTTCTGAGTCACGAGATCGGACGAAACACACAAAATGGCAAATCTAAATAATTATTTGGAAGATGCGTGCAGACTATCTTGTAAATTCACAATTCAATATAATATTTAAGTAGAGGCTATATAAATGCAGAAGCTATTCTATGTGGTTTGTCGGTGGCTCGAAGCCGAATAATCAAAGCAATCAGAGCGCCTCGGAGGTATGATCAAACAGGATATGGAAATTGTCGGCTTCAATTATGAGGAAATCCATGACACTGAGCGTCAAAGATAGCAGTTATATCGTTAACGGGAAGTTTTAATTCGGGAAAAGGAAAGGCTTGAACAGCAAAGAAGGTAGATATAAATTGAAAAACTGAACAACGAGAAGCTCATGCTCGAAAAGGCAAAGCTCCAAAGGGAAAGAGATATACTCAGGCGGGAGGAGCAAAGGCTGAAAAATGCACAAAACTATGAGGAAGAATAAATAATGGAATAAAATATGAATTTCCCATTAGAAGCTGAAGACGCTGAGATGAGTGAAGAAAGAAGGTACGAAATGGAAGAAAAGAGGGCAGTTATGATGGAATAGTTTGAAAGACTGAAAGGGGAGCGAGAAAAAATCTTAAACGAGAGGAAAATGCTCTTTGAACGAATGGAAAAAATATAAAAATTGCAGCAGCTCCAAAAAATGTACCAATAGGAACTCAGAATGCTGAAATCTTAAAGCAAGTCATAAGAAGGAGCAGAGGAGAAAGAATTACAAATCGAAAATGAATAAAAAAGATAAAGGAAAGAGCCTGAGGGCGAAATGTAGGAATAAGAATGATTAGATTATCTTGAATTCTATTAATCTTAGTATTCATATATCTCCACAACGACAACCAGATATTAGTATTATAGAATATTTTTTTAGGAGCGCTTGCTGAGATCTCATTGGAATTTGGACATTTCAGAGAATATTCTGTTCCTTGTTGCGATTGATTCTATTTCATGCAAGGATTAGCCAATTGCTCGTGCAATGGAGAAGGGCAATGTACTGCAAACGTAAAGCGTTAATCAATGACTTATTTTTACCGTGGTTTGAGTTAATGTCTGAATTTTCATAAATGCATGATTAAAATTTTAGTGCTCGGACATAAAGATAATAAAAAAACAAACTTTAAATCATCACATGAACAAAGTCCACAAGGAAATTATAATAACTTCGAGGAAGTAGCTTTCAATCGTTTCTCACTAAAAAATAGGTCACAGATAAATAGACCAGCTCCACTACACGTACGTATTCATTTTAAATAATTTCCATAAATCTACCGGCTTCCCTTTTATTGATAGCATCAGCTGAAAGTAATTCTTATTAGAATTAAATATAATTTGCTTATGGGGAACGAAACCCATCATTGCAATGGCTCGGATTTCGAAGTGGATAATAGAAAAGAATACAGGATAAATCATCCTCGAATTAAGAGTGTGAGCATAAAGATCATTAGTGATAATCATGAACACATGGAAGTAGTGATGCCAATTTCTGATAAAAAAGATTATGACTAATGGAGTAAAAGCATATAAAATTCGCCAGCTGAGAGTTCAGAGTATGCGCTCCATCCGCGCAGACACACGCTGAAAAAGGATGGGGGAATGTGCTCCAAATCTGGTGATGCTATCGTAATTTTGGAGCCATTTAGATCTAATACGAAAACTACTCATACCTTTTAAAGGACTAAATATAAAATCGAATCAAGTCTGACAAGCGCAAGTTTTAAGAAGCTTAAGTCTGGTATTTGCTCAATGCCCTTTCCGATCTCACATCTAAGTTCCATTAGAAGAAGCTACGAGTCGGAGATATTCGCCCATAAAATGTCTTCATAAGCCAAAGAGGCGAACTTAAGATCTCAACACAGCACTCATGGCCAAAATAGGCATCAAGTTTTTCAAAATACAGCCATCAAAATGAAAAGGCTTATTTGGCCCCATAATAACTCAAAGATATACAGGCTAAGAGAAAAGCTCCCACATCGAACCTTGAAACAGCTGAAACATTTTCCTTAGGTCTCACAGCTCTGGATACTGTTTTATTAGATGACAGCGATAGAATTTATCAGAAGAATAGTTTTTCCTTTCCCGTTCTCTAATAAAAACGAAAGGCTCTCCTGAAAGATCCTAGCTTCAGCGGTCTTCTTAAACTTGTTATTTTCAACCTGACGAGTCCTGAGCCAGGGAAGAGGTTCACTTCAAAGTAATTCAGAGATTTTCTTATACCTCATGAAGAAAAGATACTGGAACTAAGGGATTTTGCAGTTAATGAGATTCCTTGGATATTGAAACAGTCTGAAGATTAATTTAAAGCCCCTGATTAAGAGAGAGCGCATAGTCTAAATAATCTAACCTTTTCATAAAGAGTAAACAATTTAAAAAGGCCAGAAAAAATGTTTAGTTTGCAGAGATTTGAACATAAGCCGACCTAGGTCAGGAGAGCTTCCTATTTTTCCCCCTTGAAGGCAGTTAAATATGTGAAATAGCCATTTTGTTCTCCATTAATGCGCGTTTCAGCATCGCCATATCGAGAAACAATTCCCTATACCTATTTGTCAGTGCCATATACCTCCCCATTTCTGGAGGGACCCTACTTCTCCTCATAGTTGCCTTATTTATAGTAAGTAGAGCATGAAACATCATACTTGGAGCCCTATGGGCGGTCCAGAAGTGTCAACAAAAGATAAAATAATGGAAGTCCGAGTCCAAGAGTGCCCGAAGGGTCAAAACAGCGGGTAACACTGGCCTAAATTGAAAAAATGATCACACAATCCCGATTATAAAATCCCCTCTGATCTAAGCCGATGAAACTTTTATTATTTAGCATCTAATACGAGCTATGTTATCAATCATTATATGCGAGCATTCGTTGATGTTTTTATCATGGACTATTCGTAACTGCTAAATTGAATGAGAAGTGATTTCTGACTCTCATCCTGCTGACTCTTTTGAGGGGCTTTTCTATTTTATTGGGAGGAATAATATTTTATTTATTCTACGCATCGACCATAATGCTTGGGAGCTTCCACATGCCCTTCGATTTGGTATTTCCTGGCCTGAATGTAATTTCGAGGCTGTTCTCGCTTAGTTTCACTTTTGACTATTTCACATTCCTGGCATTCTATCCTTTCATTAAGCTCGGCAGTGAACCTCCAGATCGCCCAAGGCTCTAATTTTTGCGATGAGAGAAAAAGTCTTTGGGCAGTTTTTTTGATATTAAAATGCGAGTTTCAGCAGTTCTGTGCCGCTTCTGTTCCTTCGGCATTTACTAAATCGTAGCAGTGAGTATCCTTCTATCCATAGAATTTTATCAATTAACATATAAAAGCGTTTCCTTCGTAATTTAATAATTCCAGCTGGCTTCGAGATGCGGCCATTGATTTCTGAGCATTTGACGCCTGAAGCAAAAGTTTGTCCAATATTGAGAATGAATGTGCCCGAATGAACCCTTCTTTCCTAAAACTTTCAACTAACTGCCTACAAGTTTAATAAACTGTATGCATTTCACACGATATCTAAAATGATATGTTAAATTATCACAGCATTTGATCTTATAATGCTGAATCAATTGTTTCATGAAACTATAATATGGGCCACTCGATCCTGAGGAAAATAGTGAGACAAGTCCAAACAAAACTCGCAATCTTTTCAATAAGGACAATGGTCAGATAATAATCACGGGGTAGAAACTGGGAGAAGCTGTCGTTGTCAAGGCTATTTTGATCGTGATTTTAATATGTCTATTGACAGTGCTGATTTATCATTTAGCATTCGCGTGCTAGCTGATGATCAAGCACAATGCGACTCGCCAGCTAAACAAATAAATCATAAATGCGAGTGTTTCGCTTAGTTCAGTCGCAGGCGGTTGATTATTTATAGTTTATATAACATATGGTAAAAATTCTCAGCCTTTCCCACTGTTGTTTCGAATAATGTACTGCTACGCTTTTGAATTTGAATGTAAATTAAATCATATTATTTTCCACCCAAAGCTTATTAATGTAGAAGGCGTGACTAATATATCAAAGGAAAGAATCAATCTTCTCGTTTGCTTGTACAATTATGAGATGCAATTGAGATTGACAATAAACAAACTTTTATTTATATGACTATATGCCGATTGATTTCGATTATTATTGCTATATAAGAATGAGACAAATGGATGCAGCTCATAGAGTAATGGCCACCTATTACCAAAGCGAGGTATCATTCAAGGGTTCCCTTAAACGAGTCCAGTCTCCCTTTGAGGTTATTGAGCACATATGTATCTTTGTTGTGCTCGATACTCATTTTTTTAAGAAGGGGCTGATATGGCTCTGGGAAATAATTGTTGGAGGAAAAGTGCATGAGTACGAGTTTGGAGACTAGCCTAAGTTTGCGGCTGGCTGCTTCTGATCCGGTTGAACCCATTGGCAATTATTATGACCCAGAAGAGAGCATGCTTTTGGGAGATGAGGAATTATGCCCCTTAGTGTTTGTAAGTGACATGCGCTATACTCTGTGGGATTGGCGGAGGCTGGTGAGAAACAAGTTGTCTCGCCCGGACACCTTTCGAAGTGGGAGCTCCTTTTACTCGTAAAAAGTAGTCATAGCGCACTTGTTTAATAAATAAATATATTATGGCTGATGACTTTCAAATTGAAACTATGACTCAGATTGTGCGAGTGTAATTCATGGATGTGTGATTCATGGATGATGAATGCGGCAATATCTAAAAATAATACATTATCAAGCTCCGCCCCTTTTCATAGGAGTCTTTGGCCTGCTGTTTTTAAATCCGCCAACCTTTTCATGAGGCCGTAGGACCTGAAAAGAACAACTTAAGTCCTCCTAAATATTCATCATGGCTCCGCAATTGTTAAATTCTCCGCAGTAGTTGGGTGCCGAAAATATTGTCACAAGTTGCTTTCTGTGAAAAAACTCGTAACCATCTTCAACCACCTGATGCGCCCTGCAAATCAGATCAAGCCCGTTTTTCTTTAGAAAGTTTGTTATTACGTCCCCTCCGAAAACGAAACTGACTCCTCGCTCGGACTCTCCCCACATTTTTACGGCATTTTCGGGGTCAGCCCACAGCAGATCGCAGAGGAGGCCTTGGTCTGGGACATCCGTCGGCCTTTGGATGCCATTGATCTGCTACACCTAGATCAAGTCAGGAGACAATCCGCCATGCATGCATAAGATTTTTTCCTAAACGAGGGCTGCCACTGGCATACAGTTAAAGCAGTCAACGAAGGATTTCCACAACTTGGTCGAGTATCTGCGTTTACCTATCTTAATGAAGAATTATTACACTATTCGAAGAAGCCGTAGATTCTGGTGATGGAGGCAGATTCATGGTTTCCTCGCAGCACATAGACTTTTTCGGGGAATTTAATTTTTAGAGCATACAGCAAGCATATCGATTATATCCCCTGGCGCCCGCGATCGACATAGTCTCCAAGGAACAGGTACGATGATAAAGGTGGCAGCTCTCCGTGCTCAAAAAAGCGAATGAGGTCATTATACTGGCCATGTATGTCCCCACAGATTTTGACCGGTGAACTCACTTCGAGGAGCATTGGCTGACTCATCAGAATGATCTTAACAGTTCTGATGAGCCCTAAAATTTATTGTTCAGTCATTTTGAGCCGATTGCAGGGTTTGTCGTCCTTGACCTACAGAAGTCGATTAATGATGGAGTCAATGTCAATTTAAATTTGTTCGCTCATCGTTCAACCTTAATATATATTGTTGGAAACTCAGAACCAATAACCAAATTTAAAAATATATATTCATGGCGAGTAATATCTCATCATGCTCAACTAATGTTTAACAAATATTAGTATCCTTATAAAGTAACTGAACGAGAACTAACTCTTAGCAGTTACTGTATTAAATTTGGTGAATTCGGATATTTTTTATAAGTTGTTAATGAATGATGTGTGGCTATGAATAATTATCTGCTCTCATATGTATACTTTTATGTTCAATGTTGACATTGGCATCTGATGATATGTAATATAGGCCATTTGGTGGAACATTTATTAAGCTCAGACACATGCATTAATTAAATTCAGCATTCACTCACATTATATTTGTTTCACAATGTCTAATCTCTGAGTTAATTGTGATAGTTTGCAATAAATGATAATGGTGAGGGAACTTATATTTGCTGAAACTTTAAATTTTGGAGTAATACAATATTGTTTGATTCGCAACAAATGGCTCAGTCGAATTGGTGGTCATCATCCAGGAAATACCTCCTCATCACATTCTCTCTATTAACGCAGCTCATCATTTTCTCAAGTTCCTTCTGATGCCAACGCGTCAATCTCGATTGTTCAGTGCATCTTTGTTACAAAGCATGAATCTTGTCCTCATAGACAATTCTTTCGTTCTGCAGTTTGACCTTCATCAGTTTTACAGCTGCTTTTTACATGATCTACGAGTTCTATATTTCCAGAAGCTCCATCATTTTATTCAGCCGATCAATCTATTTGTCTTTACTTTCTAACTTTGTGAGCATCCTTGCGTTATTGCTCGACGACACTGCTAAAGTGTGGTGCAGTTACCTGATCACTTGCTACTTGTTCAGCTAATGCATCTTCTTTTGGCAGGGACCTACTCGATTGTTGGAGATTAGTTTCGAGATCAATAATTGGGCGGATATTCTTTTGGAGGGATCGATGAGACTCATGACTTGTCCTTCCTGTTGGCTATACAAGTAGCGAAACAGTATATTGATGCTAGACTCATCCAGTTGCAGCACTTCCCTCATAATTCTGCTGATCGAACGATATGTGAGTTTTTGTCGAATCGTTTGATCCTGAATGCCCTTGAGCAATTAAATTCGAGTGTGCTCTGATTTTATTTTCTTCATGATTTTTAAATGGTAAAGGTTTTAGAATTACGATTACAATTCCTTAAGCTGCAAATTATCGAGTTCAGCTTCCTCGATGAAGACTTGATAGCTTTACCAGATGTTACTCGGGGTAATTTAGTTATCTTCTGTTGTAACATTCAGAAATTCCAGCATTTTTTCTTGCTCAGTCGATATTTAATCCCCATCGCTGAGGCATTCGCATAAATGCTCTAGTTTTAAGAGTCCCAACTCGGTCTTCAGCAGTTTTTTTATATTGTATTCGCCATTGCTCTTTAAATAACTGAGTGCCTCTTATTTCTGATCCAGAGTATGGGTCTAAATGTCTTCAGTTGTGTAGAAAGAGTTGCATTCGCAAATTTGAATTGCTTATTTGGTCGTTAGGACGTTCGCTTCAGCATATATTTTGATCGTTTTTATAAAATTGACGCTGGCTTAAGTGTAGTATTTTTCCTAAGGGGGAGATTGAATTGAACCTGGAAACTGTTTCAAGATGGTCTTTACTGAATTGTGATTTGAGTTGAATTGGTATTCCTGCTTAATGGACTCTCGAGAGATTCCTGAAGGCAGGCACAAAGAGTATTCAATATTGGTGGTATTCATTACGTTTTGCTCCGGACTACTGGTGGAGAGGGTTTGGAAATTCGGGATATCATTCTCTTTATTGTGTTCAACAAGCTAATAGCTTTGTAGGTTTGTCTTGCCTGATTGCTTGCTGTTTTTCATGTATTTAAATTATAATCGTTATATTGTTCGACGGCACTCAGATTTATTAAATATTGTTAATTATTGTATATTTTATATTACTAAAAAAAGAATAGAATGCCATACATATACTGAATTATGCGATACAGAAATGATATATATATATATATATATATATATATTAAAAAGAGTGCAAATGCTATTCAAAATGCAAGACGACTGAAATGGGCTGTATCCTCAATATGCTACTCATCGCAGCTGAACGAGTATAATTCAGTCGAATAGGGTCTACAATTATATATAGAAGATAATGGAAAATGTATATAGCCTAAAATGAGCAGTTTGGAATTTATTTAAGGTAAGGCACACCGAAGTTAAAATGCAAAATCTTGAACATGTGAGACCGACTAAAGATTTCATTGATAAATAGACAAAAATTGAACCACCGATTTGTATTTGCAAAATTCAAAATGCACAGCTAATTTGAGTTTATGTAAAGGCATAAATATATATATATCAAATATTATAATAGGCTCTAGCAAATGATTTTGAGTTTTGACTTTCATTTTTGAATAAGATCATCTGGATTGAGTTCGATTGGCTGAAGCTTGATGCTATGACAAATCTGCAAGTATGCTGGATATTGATACTGAACTTTTATGATTTTGAAAACATCTGTATGTTATATTCTATTTGGGAGCAGTTGGACAAAGAAAACACAGAATGTTCAATATTACAGTCCTAAATGGATTGAAGCGTAAAATATTGGAAGCCAACGATGATTGGCTATTTTGCTAAATATTCCGTCAAGTTTTATATTTGTATAGATTGACCATTAACGATTTCTATATCTCAATTAGTCGCCAGTGGCTATTACAGCCCATGCTTCCATTTAGTTGGCAGTGGCTGAGTCAACGTATAGCTTCGGTTTTTTAAAAATGGCTTTTAATGTCCTGAAATAAGTGCTCATAATCATTATTCTTCTATTTAAAACAGATGAGCTCACAAGAGGTAGAACTCTCCGAGTGGAAAGATGAGCTGATGAAAGAGCAACAGGCTAAGGTCATGCAAATGGGACTCAAACCCAAAAAGCCTAAGATAATGCGTCCTGAACAGAAATTTGATTCTGGAAAACACTAGGTTGCAAAATATGTTAAGAAGCTAAAAACAAACGACCCTTGATCGATTATTACATACTTATTTCATCATACTATCTTCCCTCAATGCCCCTTGGACTCATTGTAGCACATAAATATGTTTAGCCTATCAGGCATCTATTCCCATGTGACATCTGAATCTTTTATTGTTGTCTGTATTTGATCATTTTGAAACTGAAAATAGATGGAATCCGATGTCAGCTGCATGAATAACCTTTTTTCCATTCTCTATTGAAAGAGAACCAGTTTGAGGCCCGTCGATAATTCTTAATTATCGAAAAATCAAATAATTAAATTTATTACAAGCACTATAGCTGAAAGCAAAGTCTGTGAGGAGCAGTTGGAAATTCAATTACTCTGTAGCCATATACTCAAACTCAGCCAGTCTAAGAGGTTGTTCAAACAATGATTATGAATACTGGAGTGAATTTGATTTGTAAGTGAGTGCAGGCTCATAAATGGCCAGATAGTCTATTGAATTCGGATCGTCCTATAGAAATTGCATATTAATACACTTTGAATATGCATCAAACTCAATATGACTATGTCTTCAAAATTCTGCTCATTGGAGACTCTGCAGTCGGAAAGTCAAGCCTTTTACTCAGGTTTGCCGAAGATATCTTCGCGGAAAACTTCTTACCCACAATCGGCGTGGATTTTAAAATTAGGACTCTCGAAGCAGCCGGAAGTTCAATAAAGCTTCAAGTGTGGGACACCGCAGGGCAAGAGAAGTTTAAAAATGTTACGACTGCATACTACAAGGGGGCTCACGGCATCCTCCTTGTTTATGATATCGCTGATAGGCAATCATTCGTCAATCTTCAGGACTGGATTGCTGAAGCAGAGACGCATGCGCATGAAAATGTGGTAAAGATATTGGTCGGGAACAAAAGAGACCTTGAACATCAGAGACAGGTTCGACATGAATAAGCAAAACATTTTGCCTAATCCCTTGGAATGTAGTATTTTGAGACTTCAGCAAAAGAGGCCCTGAGTATCGAAGAGACTTTCGTGAACTTGGTGGTCCAGATGAAAAGAATCCCCAGCATCAGAGTCAAACCCGTAATGTTTACCCCTGGCCTTGATATATCGAGAGGGAAAAGGCATAAGACTTGCTGCTGAGCATGCTCACTCATAATTAAAAAATCACATTTTTGTGCTCAGAATTTATAAAATATGACATTAATATGACATTAATTATAAATGTTTAATATGTTCAATTAAATACAATTATAATATACGGATATAATGTGAGATCAGACCTCCCTGATAATTTGCTGAACAACACTCAGCGACATTTTTTCCATTATTCGTCGAGGTCGACGTGTATAACATGTTAAAATATATTACAAGAACAATAGGGCTATGGATAATCGGATTTAATAGAGTAACAGGACATAACTCTATTATTCGGTTATTTGGTGGAAATGGATGTGGCCAAACATTGCAAGGCCAAAATTATTATTGCATTCGTATAGAAAAGCCCACTTACTCCAACCTTGATATAGGACTATAAGACTTTGGTTTGCAGCGAGAAGGCTTCCACGCGAATAATTGCCGCAAAGTATTTTACCTAATTTTCGATCAAGGTTTCCAATAAGGAAGAAATTGCAAAAATACTGGATATATTCTACAGTGGGACTGAGGATCTGCCGAAGCTGTTAGCAATTGAAGGGCTGATTCTATTGTATAAAACGAATCCGAATTTCGTGATGGCGAAACTTAAGTTACTGCTCAATGAGGACAAGTGGAGGATTAATCTTAAAATATGTGAATTTGGGGATCTCTTCGAAAAGCTCATCAGCCAGCCTCATTTTAAGTTATTCTTAAGGCCTACATTTCTGGCCATGATGGCATCCAAGGATATTGAGGTTCGAGCTCAATCCTGCAGCCTCTTACCATGCGTTGCCAAGCATACAAGTGAAAAAAGCCAAGCAAAGTTAATAGCTATTATTTAAGCCTTAAGTCAGGACACTTCGATTGAGGTCAAGGTCCACCTAGCCAAGAATATAGTGAAGCTCTTCCGTCGCTTTCCTGAAAATATTTGCACAAAAAAGCTGCTCCCGATTCTTCTTAACCTTTTGGGGGAACAGAAGATAGAAATTTCCAACGGTATCATCTAGAATTTAAAGGATTTGGCCAGTGAATTAAAGAACCCGCATAAACTCGAAACTCTAATTCTGCAGCCGCTTTGGGACATATAATTTACTAACAATTGGAGGCTTAAACTGCAAATGTTCACAGCTCTAGGCAGCATGGCCAACAACAAGATCATTTTGGTCCCAACCCTGGTTGACTTGCTGATAAAAGGATGTCTGGACCATGTTGATGCCATCCGAAACATTGCAACTCAAATCCTCGCTGAAATCATGAAGACTCAGGAAAGTGAGTGGTGTCAAAAATAAATTCTCCCCAAACTGACAAAACTACTAAATTCCGATAATTATCTAATCCGTCAGAAGGTTCTAGTGATCCTAGAAAAGACAATTGATTTTGTGGATTAGGTAATCCTTGCTGAATACCGTGACATCGTGGCATTTTTGCTGGATGATCATACTCCCAACATCAGAGCAATGGCAATCAATATTGTGATATCAAACAGGCAAAAGATATTGGACAAAGCCATTTCAGACATGTTGATGAAGCTGAGGGTCGATGAGGACTCTTAGGTTCGACAAATACTCACAAAGTTCAAGCATCACTAATCCATTTCTTTATGATTATCTACATCTTTATTACTATCTATTTATCTTTACATGAGCTAGATAAAAAATAATTGTTATATAGTTTTAGGATAATAAGCTATTCCTTTTAGACATTGTTTGATTTTTATCTGTACTGCAGAGGGAGATGATCGAAATCTTTTTTAAGTGTTGTTTGTTGTCGAATCATATATTCGGTGGTTTTTGCTTCTCAGTTCTAGTTTGGCTCAAGAGTAGCCGATTCTAGACTTGAATTTTATATTTCAGGGGAGAAGATTCTGCCAAATGGTTAATTGCTTATTGCCTTCTTTGGTCAATTAATTGATTTTCCACCCTGAGATTGATCATGCAAAAATAGTGTTAAACATGTGCTATAATGTAAGAAATGGCTGTGATAAATAAATAGCACTAAATAAATAAGAAAATGGGAAATAAATCCTGCTCAGAAAAGGATGAGTTTGTCCAAATCGTAAAGCAGCTCAAACAGTAAAAGGACAGAGAGTCAGTTTTGAAAGTCAATGCTAAGCCCGACCAAGTACGGCCTTTATCATCTCAGAAATATCGAAGCCTCATGATCACGGCGCTGAATAATTCATAGTTTTCCGAACTGTATCGAATCAACTTGGAAAACTGCATTAATGAAAAAATCTCAAAGGACGAACTCACTTCCACTCTCATGATCTTGAGTCTAATAAAGTCGAACGATATTCCCACTTAATTTTTGAGTATGTTATATCCAATATAGAGCCAACTGCGAACATCTCAAAGATTAAGGAAACTAGCCACGTCAAAATCAACTTCGAGGGCCTCAAAAGAAAAAGGACCAACGATCACTCGCAATCCGAAGTAGAACGAATCCCCTAGTAAAGCAGGTACCTTGAGGATACGATCGAAGGAAGAACTAAGTCTGCCTCAGACTTCATAAACCAGTAAGTGTCAAAGCCATAACACCCTTTCACAAGAATCTGCCAAAAGTACGCCAAGCTAATCCAGCATGATTAAAACATAAGCATAACTCCCAAGAATGAGAAGGAGTACGAGAAATGGGAGTTGATGGTGGCTCAAAACATTAAAAAATTCTGTGAGTTTTTGATCGGGGGCTGCATCCAAATATATAAAAAGTGGCTCATCGTATACACTGGATTAGAATAAAAGAAATTAAATAAATGGCTATTTTCGTTGGTGCACAACCAGATCTGGGCCGTAGGTAATGGATCTATGCATAAATCCATGAAGTAGCTGCTCATAAAGGCCCAAATACCCTTGCGGTTTTCAATAGGTTTCATTAGTCAGCAGTACAGTCTCGGCAATATTCAGCCATAAACGCTCGCAATTGATAAATAGTTGAGAATTTAAGGCCACTATGTTGGGGCGGTGTTCGAATTGTCGGAATTATCGGGGCTTACGAAGCCAACAAATATATTGAAACAACTCGAAGTCATCAAAAACAACATTTGCATCGACATAGATAACTTCCATCAGCTGCAGGCAAAAGGAGAAATATATGAAATCAATGGTGACAACATAATGGGCATTGTGGCTTATCTGCTTTGCAAGATTGCCCCTAAACTCAAAGAAATAAACACTCAGCTTTTATTCCTCAGGATAATCTACGGGGAGTCTATTTACTACTCGATGGATCAAAGCAGCTACATGTATTCCACCATTGTTGGGGCCCTAGAGTATCTGGAGAGCGAAGCTTTCGTAGATTCGGTGAGTTCAAACCTAAAAACCAAAGAAAGCAGCCATAATCTTGCCGTAGATCCCAATGAGATCTCCTCTGAACAAAAAGATACCGAATGCTGCGAAAGCTTCATGGATTTAAAGCCCAGTCAGCAGTAAATTTGAATATGCCTGGTGATAGTCCACATCTTATTCTATAAATAATATTATAATTTGCATTAGATTATGTACCTTGAAGTATCATTCGCCATTTACTTTGTTATGATGATCGTGGTCATGCTATACTTGACAACTAATATAGTCAGGATTCGTGACAAGTTCAAAACTCATCCCAAAATCATATGTTTCATGTTGCCTCTTCTCATCAATGTACCCAACTTTATCAATGGCTGAATTCATCCCTATCTATTCATCCATCGTTGTGTGAGTGCTAATACTGATGTGCAATAATCTGTACAATGCAAAGTGTATTTTATTGTATGTATCTTATTGAAGACTGCAACTTTTCATTAAAATAAAATAAAGCATTCGTTTGACCTGGGGTTGGGGTTGGGGTTGGGGTTGGGGTTGGGGTTGGGGTTGGGGTTGGGGTTGGGGTTGGGGTTGGGA
>NW_028282023.1:0-22432 GCF_059751285.1 Brachycentrus maculatus
TCCCAACCCCAACCCCAACCCCAACCCCAACCCCAACCCCAACCCCAACCCCAACCCCAACCCCAAACCCCAACCCCGAACCCGATCCCGACCCGTTAGCCAAATGAATCAATTAATTTCTCAATTATTCATATTTAACACATTGCATTATTTATGCATACTCGATTGATGTACTATTCTTATATATCATTAAATATCTCACAATCATGCAATTTTTTGTTTAACCTGAGCCTCATGAAGTTGTGGGAATTTCCTTTGCAATTTTTTCTAATCATAGTATAAATTTTAGATGTCTGTGTTAATTACTTTTTTATTTGTGTTCAGGCTCAGTAAATTCCTTTCTGAGATGTAGTCTCTAGCCTTGATTTTAGTCCTTTGTCCAATTAAGTCTGGCTTTTCTACTTTCAAGGAAATAAGATATTTGAATATGACAAGAGTGAAGGCCAATGAGAAGAATATGACAGACTGGTTAGTCTTGAATATCTGTCGAACGAATATTAGCAAGGCTAAATTAATGAAAATACCAACGACGGAAATTACTTTCATAATGTTGATCCAGTTTTTACCTATGGTGTTGGCTTTTCGGGAAATAACCCTTTTTGAGAAGAAAATAATTTCGAATTTCTTTGAGTGAAGAGAAAGTATCCCATTTATGAACGTCATCAAATAAATGAAAGGCAGCATCGGACCAAATAGAATCAAAGTAGTGAAACTAATGATAACTTTTGCATAATGTTTCCAAGTATTGTCAATTTAATTTGAATGCATGAAGGATGACATTCGGTCTTGTTACTCATAAAACTTATCGAATGATTCGAAATAGTTGGCATTGAAAGTGACACCTGTCTTGAGCTTTTTTTTATGCTTATAAGTCTGATATTTGAAGAGCAAATAAGGTATCAATGCGAAAATGCCAGTGAATATAAACTAGGTTATTGAACTTGTAAGTAGCTGATTCGAAATATAGAAATAACAGTTGAAGATTCTATAATAATTATTAAAAGTGTTACTCTTTGTTGTTTTCTGCTTTCACCAAGCATAAGCTCGATCCTTGGAAATAGCTCGAGAAGAAACTATAGGTGAATATAACAAAGTATGTCACAATGAAAGTCACAGTGAAATTCTTGGAAGATAGAGAAGATTCATATTAATCGACTGTTCGTTTATTTTCGAAGTCTACCACATATTTTATCAGAGCGCCATACAGCAAGTTAAACACTTGGATTGATATCGAGATGAGTAGAGAAGGAACTGTTGAGATTATCTGCTGTGAAGCTCCTTATTGGTACAAATGGCTTTTCCAAACTATTAACAGCAATATCAGGCAAGATATCATTACTACATAGGCCAAATTAAATAAAGCAGCGAAGATTGTTTTGAAGATTCTTTCGAAGTTAGTTACGTTTTCATAGTTTATGTCATCTGTCGCTAGGTTTCGATAATAGTTGCCCTCAAAAAGTACTCGCACAGAAGATTTGTTTTATATGTTTTCGGTTCCGAATGCCCTAGCAAGACTCTTTTCCCTTGATTACCAGCCACTGATAACTCGATCAGTCCAAACAATGTTAAAAATGACAAGAAGAAGCATGAGATAATTAACTAAATCTGTAATGTTTGAGGTTCCTTATTTCACAATGCTCTGCTGTTACACCCAAAATATGATCTGAAGGATCAAAGCCACGAAAAAGATGGGTTTAGCCCTGGATAGCAAAAATCTTCTGAATTCAAAAAAGAATGCTATTTTTTATCCACAGTAAAAGGCGATAGTGTTCACAGGAAATTCGGTTATTTTTGAGAATCGGAATCTTAGTTTTTACTCAACACTTTCTTTTGTGAAATCGTCTAAGGTATATTCGCACTAATATTCGATAAACATGTTCCTGAGGGGATTCATGCTAGAGGTATCCGCTTCTCTGGCAACGACCTGCTTTTCTGTCACAAGCTTTTCGATGACATGCATATAGGGTTAAATCCTGATATTCTTGAGAATGAAGGGGTCGTGGATGGGGAAATAATCCAATACTATTGATTACTCTTTTGATTTTGGGATATTGATGATGCGGGAGATGATTTAATTCGTGATAATGATTCGATCCGAGGGAGTAAACTTTGATCGATCTTTCTGCTCGTTGATTTCATACTTCCTCCAAATTCGGTCCCTTTTCTCAGAATAAAAGTATGGCCAGTATCCCCGAGGCGAATCTTCACCCAAACTGTTCCAAATGTTCTTTAGAATCCGACGATCTCTAAAAACTCTGTCGAATCCCCCATGTTCGTAATACATGTCATTACATATATTCAGACTTTTTTGAAAGAGAAGTCTGAGCATTAAGCCAATATTCTTTTTAATTGCCTGGTTGAGATTGTTAGAAGAGCTCTTTATTCCGTACAACTCTTTCAGACGCTTTATTCCTTAAACAATGAGCTTGTTGTAGACATAGTAAACTGGCCATATCTTTTTGCTGACATTTCGAGTATTATATTGATTAACCAAAATTTCCTCGCTTCTAATGAATTTAATCGAAAGGGTATTAGCCGCCCATTTATACATAGCATCACACTATTACTGATCCAGGATAATTTTAGCTCTGAGCTACTCCTAGTTCATAGATTTCGCCTTTTTGTAAAACTGTGAAACTTCGGATTCGATTGATTTTTATTTCATTGGCTCATCTTTATCTTACTTATTTTCATTTAAATTGTATTTTCTTAAGAATCCATGGTCTCTGATATATTAGTTAGTTCTCAAAGGCCTCCAGTAAGAATCTACAGGCTCGAAGGCGAATAAATCGATTGATCCATACTCTAACTACATTTGAAAGTTTTCACTTTGAGCCGTTTTCTCGAGATGCTGCTATGTGGCCTTAATCACAAGAAAAATTTATTGCTAGTTTTCGGATAAGAAAGAGCGAACAAAGAGCCCACCTTTCCTAGTCAATCGATACAAAAGCATTCTTCTGAGTAAGGTCAGAATATCTTTGGGGCGTTTGCTTTGTAAAACCCAGCGGAGCTATCCTTTGGCACTTATTTTTTTCAGGGTTTATCCATTATATAGCTTTCTATAAATCTAGTTTTGCTAAGTATTCTTTTCACTAATTTCTGCAAAAATGCGAACCAGAAGAAACGGAAAATATCGAAAAAGTACACTAAATGCTTGAATTTCTTGCAGCAGCCCAACAATGAATGGTTTTAACAAATTTTAATTAATATTTTATTCTCCGGTCAGGCGGCTGTTCAGATGTTTATGGATTCGCTGCTTGTAGTTTAAGAATTCTTACGCTTTGGAATGTTAACTTACGTTATTGGTACTTTTTTTTATTAAGTTTGCGATGCCTTTTTAATATATCTATGGCTCCATGATTTCAAGCTCCTATTACATTTCTTTGAACTCTTAGTCTCTTTGTAATTCAATGTAAGCGTCATATTCGATATCAAATATTCTTCTCATGTACTCAAACTCGCGTATGAATCTGTCAATATTTTATTTTTACTGTTAAATTTTCTTTTTTTGGGTATCTCCGACGATGTCGATAAGGAAGAATGCAACTAAAAATGCTTTTTTTTCTTTAATCTCGCTATTTTTTTAGGTGTTATCTTCATTTTCAAACATTGTGTCATAGATAGCAATAGAATCCCGAAATGTTAGCATTTGACCATAGGTTTTTTCAATGTTTTTTAATAATTTTTATGGCATATTGTCAGGGTTGGGCATTTTAATAACAAAATCCCCTAAATTCATATCTTTAATGTTCCGCAGAATCTATCCCTTCTCCCAAGGCTCATAAATTTAGTTCTCAATGTACTCCGAGTTCATAGCTGTAGAGGCTTAAAATTAAGAAAATATGTATTGCAAGACATCTATAATATCGACTAAAGGCTTTGGATCTGAACAGATATCCGAGAAAAAAAATGCTAAATTTTTTTTAACATAATCTGTGCCCTTAGCTTGGTTCTTCTCTTTTTGTTTGTTTTCAAGCCCCAGCACATCACGAACCAATATGACAAAGGCTTAATTTAGCTATTTATTATCCTGGTTTTTTTTGCTCTTTGGGTACTTTACTTCAGGAAGCAACTAGTTTAGTTTCGTTGTTTTAAGTTTATTCACCTTCATTAAGTCAGTCAGGTTACGATCTTTATTCATTTGTTTGAAAACTACTACTACTACTAAATTGTATAAATGTACGATATGCTGTAAACCGAAATCAAGCAATTCAGAGTTCAAATAAATTAATTGAGATATAAACCAAATTAAAATTACTTTGTTCGAAGGCAAATCAAGAATTAAATATGCAAGTGCCTTTAATAAAATTAGAGATGATTCAAAATGAGTCGTATCAAAGCATTTATAGGCAATGAAAAGGATTTAGGGTTCTTTTCGGAGATTATTCTCTTACAGATATCACCAATCTAACTAAACATACATAAATCAAGTCATTATTTACCAGTAAAAAAATTGGCTTAACTAATCAGTAAATTTTAAGTCGATATGCTTTATATATACCCCCTTAAATACTTATCATATTGAAATAGCTTTATATAATCAATAATGATGTAAAAACAACAATTAGAGCCATAATCATAATCAGGAGAAGTATCGCTATAAGAAGGAGAAGAGATTGAATAGAGTGATGAGTAATTTGTTAAGACAACAAAAGCAGGTCGCATCGATCTCTGTAATTGTTGTCGTAATTCTTTATCAAAGTATACATGTCCAAGATGCGGCTTACGAACTTGCAGTTTATCATGCACAAGAAAGCATAAAGAGCTATATGATTGCAAAGGTGTGTTAGATCCAATATAAAAGATTCATCGTAGGGAAATCACAGAGAGAATTGTCAAAAAGGATTATTAATTTGTTGGGAATATGATATCAGGGACAGATAAAGTGCGGAAATGTTTAGCAGGGGTATTGAATCCAACACACGAACCGAAGAGGTTTTTTTATTTAAAAAAACAAGCAAAGCAATAGCATAATATCAAAATACACCAAGCCCCTTCAATAATTTAAAGGCATCGAGAAAATATCAGCTTTTATTACATGAAAACACAAGAAATTTATTGGGTAATTGAACTGATATACTATAAAAAAACAAAAAAGTACACAAGGCATCTTCTCGAGCCCACTTCGGACTCCAAAGCAATATCGAAAATCCTGCCTGACGATTTCTTATGTATTGACTTGTTAAATGAAGGCATCAATACCCAAAAAAAAGAATAATTCCATGTTTTCCTCGAAGATCGAGTCGCTTGTATGCTGAAAAGCAAATAAAAATCAATAACTTAATTTGTACCTCAAACCTCAATCCTGAAAAATATTCTGAAGAATAAGAACATTTATGAGTTTCCTACACTTATTCTTGTTCATCAAACGTACGCTGAACAGTTCAGAAATTAAAAATGCCTTAAATCTTTGGAGGAAAACACTGATGAAGCAGTTAAGTAATAATAGAAATAAAAACTTAAGCAAATATTATAGGAAAAATAAAAATTGCAAGAAAAATAAAAAAATCAATGATAGCAAATGAGCATTTTATTTTTACCAAATATAAATAAGCTCACTTATCAATTACTTATTTATTTTCAATTAAATAATTGTTTTGAAACAGAATTCTCATACTTCACATGCGTGGATTGAGAGATGATATTACCTTTGAGACTTTTATTATAATTACACCATTATTTTGTATCTGCAGTTCCATCAGTATGAATTTCATATTCTGCTTATTTCAACAAAATTTCTCTTTCATCAAAGCATGAAACAATTATTAAATAGGTTAATAATAGATAATCAATAACATAAATCATGGCCTAAATTATAATTCCATTTTTATTTTCCCTAAATAATTTTTTCTCTCGTTTTCAGATTTCCCGTTCGTTTTTTGGTTATATTGTTGATTGTTTTTGGCAGCGAAACAGCTTAAACTTTTATTTAATTCCGATATGAGACCTTGTGATTTGTTTGTCGGAATTTTGTGCGGGCTATCGCTATTTTTTTGGGACCTTTCGTCAATACACTTTGAGGTAAGATGTAATTTAAATGTGTTCTTTTTCTGAACTAATTGGCCTTAATTGTCAGGCTTCCCTTTTTTAATTTTTTCTGGTCCTTCTGCATGTGCATGTTTTAATTTTATTTTTTTCTGAGAATTAAGATTTTGTGAGTTTTAATTTATGGACCTAACTATTAATTTGTTTTTGTTTTATTTCGATTCCGGGCTATCTTAATTTTGCACACCTTATGAATAATCCTATACTTGAGTAGTTTATTTAGGTTTACTTTCAGGCAGTTCATTTGAAGATGGAGCCGGAGCAACTGAATTTTTTGAACACAAAACATAGATTTTTTTTAGGACATAAAAAATGCCCCCAAGGATTTCCTGAATGAATTTGAAGATTTCGAATGAGCCTCCGACCAACACCGTTCCCAATAAAATGAACCCGCAGTACTTTGATATTGTCATTAGCATCTCAGTCGAAAGGAGCCTCCTCGAAATATCGCGATCAAGGAAGGCCAAAAAGCAGAAAGTGAAGTGGTGAACCATCCAAATAAGGTTGCTGATTATTTCGAGAATAAAGAACTTTGTGCTGACTCTCTTGCTTTTTTAAAGCAAAAAGCCAAGCCGAAAAGTCAGGATCACCGATGTACCTATCAGGAAGCCTGTAACTGATCCGATGATTACCATCGATGGAATGGCGACGCTTAGGAGCAGCTCGATGACGAGGCAGTAATGCTCATTCTTTTCTTGTCTCTCCTCAGCGATTTAAGCTTTCAGAGTTTCAATCTTCTGAAAGGCTTAAACTTTCATAACTTCAGTTTCTATCTATGTGAGTTCTTTCTTTTCTGTCTTTTTTTTCTTTTCTTTCTTTACTTTTTCGTTCGAAGCCGATTGCCCAGCCTCACTTCCTGCCTTTTCCTTACTTTTTTATTAGTCTTTTTCACACTTACTTTTTGAAAATAGAGCAAGCAGCAGCGGCAGTAATGCGGTCATTGAAAAGAGCAGAACGTAGTGTCCTACTTTCTAGCACTTATTGATGAAATCTGTGGGATTGTACTGAATTGCGGTGGCAGAGGAGATAATGACAAATGGACAAATCGCAATGGCTTCGATCAGAACTACGATTGGAAAGTTGATTATAAATTCAAATTTTGTGATTAAGTTGAAAGGATTCAGATACATGAGCAGTTTTACCAGCAATAGTTTAGCTCCGAGAATCAATATTAAAACGATATTTTCGTAATTGCTGAGGATGAGCTTTGTCGAGAAACCGAAGCTTTCAAACCATAAATGTTCACCTTTGAATTTTGGCATGTTTTACGGAAGTGAATCTTCAGGGTTGACTTCGATTTTGTATCCTAACAACTCGGAGATCCATGTCAAAATGCTACCTTTAATGAACAAAATTTTGAGCATAGCCTCATAGATATTTTCGTGAAAGCCGGCAGTAGTGTGATAGGGACAAAGTAGTACATCAAACTCAAATTCCAAAAATTGAGAAGGCTTATGATGAAAAAGGAGCTGAATGAATTTGATAGAAACCCCTGCAGAGATGAAATTACTTCAGCTAAAGACTCGGATACTTATGTCGCCTTTATGAGCAGATCCTTCTATTCTTCTGTCAAAATTTGAAAATTCACTCGCTTACCATCAATTTTGAAAATAAGATTAATCTAACTTCCAAAATAGTCATATTTTTTTTTGCAGATAATCGATACTTTTGAGAGATCATAGATTTTCTTCACTTTTACTTTGGAAATAAGTAATCCATTTTGATCTTTCCAAAAACTGACTTCATCCTGAAGTTATCCCTCAAAGTAAACATCGATGTTTTCCTTAGATAAAATTTAAAAAGGAATGCTATCAAGCAAAACATCACTTTGAAAGAGAATAGTATTTTCGAGTTCAATCACAGAACTCGTGAAGTTAATTACAATAGTTATTTTTTTTATCTGTTAGACGGGATTTTATAGACTTTCCTCTGCTGTTGTAGTGTTATTCGTGGTGTTAATCGTGGTGTTAATCGTGGTATTACTCGTGGTATTACTCGTGGTATTACTTGCGGTGCTGTTCGTGGAGTTATTTGTGGTGCTGTTCGTGGAGTTATTTGTGGTATTGCTCGTGGCGTTATTAGTGGTGTTATTAGTGGTGTTATTTGTGGTATTGCTTGTGGCGTTATTTGTGGTGGTATTTGTGCTATTGTTCATGGTGTTATTTGGAGTGGTGTTGTTCGCGGTATTGTTCGTGGCGTTATTAGTGGCGTTATTAGTGGTGTTATTAGTGGTGTTATTAGTGGTGTTATTCGTTGTTGTATTTCCATTTATTGATGTATTTGAAGATGTGTTTGCAGATGGAGGAATATATTCAATCAGAGTAACATTATCTAAACAGCCACCTGTAGCAAATAATCCATCCATAAAATGAGTTTCAGAAAAACAGAGTTAATTTTGTGGCTTTTTCGCTGTAATATTCAATCTTCTGTTAATCCGAGTCCATTAATTTGGCAATGTCGCGGTGATGACAACAGCTTAATTATTTGTAACTGTTAATTTCATATTTCCCATATTCTGTTGAGAAAAGAAATCGAATGTTAAGATATAAGTTTTTCCAATCTTCAGTTCGATAGTTTGACACAAATTGATAGTCCTATAAACAATTAAATCTGCCGCTTTAGAATAGTGTGGATATCTATCCAGTTTCAATACTTTCCATTGTTGCATGTTTTTGTTATACCAGCAAGATCTTTCTGACTATTGATAATCGTAGGAGACTGAGTTAACTCGACTTGATATTGAGTAAGCTTAAAAATCTCCATTACAGATTAGATTGGCAATTGTCTTGCAAAGGGGAGCCATCACACACAAAAGTAAGATGAGTTTCATGCTTTTAGAATCGAAGTAATTTAGAAATATAAATCGAACTTATGTTTTAATTTTGAATCGTCGCTTCTGATTATAGAGAAAATTTTCGAATTTGGCGTATAATTCAGAAATTTATATGTACAGTACTGTGTCTGCGAAATCGAATAATCAGAAAAAACTCTATATTGTAACATACTACATACCATCTCTGAGGGCCCTAGCTTTGGCTTCATAACAAATTCTTTAATGGAATTTTAAAGAAGTCATGAATAAAACTGAAGTATAGAAAGTAAAGGCTAAAATGAGAAAAATATAAAGAAAAAATAAACTTTCAGGACAAATAACTATATTTCTGTCGATCATATAAAAGAAAAGGAGAAGTTGAGTAAAGCTTATAACGAACTTTAAAATTTGTGAAAAATATAGAAATGTGTATGCATAACTTTTTCACAATCCCTGCTTACATCATAAAATATTAAAATAAACGCTGAAAAGATAATAGAATGCTGCATTTTGCGACTCTCAAATGACTTAACAGAGAAACTTTGAAAAATTGAACATTAACTATATACTAACCGACAATCATAAAACTTTTCTAATATATAAACACTGACTGACTGATATTATACATTTAAATTTAGCACATAATAGAAAATGCAAAATATTCCGGAATACGACCGACGAACTATGTAAAGCTACCAAAACAATCATTCTGAAACATTTTCTGCTTTCCTACCATCTTATCAATTCCCTTTAATACATTCGACACCAACACTTCTCATTCCCAATATAGTCTGCCAATAGCAATAAGCTTTATCAATTCTCAGCACTCAGAAATAAAAAGTAAACATTCTTTAACTGTATAGATAATTTCCATAGTCAAAAGACTATCACAAATGCAAAAAAACAATGATGAGCTCACTGCAGAGAATACAATCTTAAAAAGTTAATTTCATAAGTTATGCCTAAGTATTGAGTAAAATAGAAATCAACATCAAAAGTAATTGCAACTCCTGAAAGAGTAACATAGAACAGAGATCAACAAATATAAAAGTGAAATCCTTCAGACTCAATAAAAATATAAGGAGAGATAATTCTTGATTATTTCAGGCTACGAGAAGTAAGTGCGATCGCTGAAATAATACGAATAAAATTATGAACAATTGCTGAATCAAAACAGAAAGTTATTTTAAAGTAGTGAGCATATCAAAGAACTCGAGTACTTGCTAGAAAAGCAGAGTGCTGTGATTGCTGAACAAGATAGAAATTGTTCATAACTCTTGCAAAGAGAAGAGGATTATGAGAGTTGTGTGAACTAACTAAGAACTCAGAATAGTCTGTTAATTCAATAAGTTTTAGAAAAGGATGTGAAATTGAATACTGTAACAAATTAATTAGAACAATTGGCTGTCAAAGCAGCAAAAGGTAAAAGCGATTGGGGTGTGCTGATGGATTTGTAAAAAATACGATTGAATATGAGACAAATGCAGATCTGCGAAATTGATAAAATTTAGAGTATAATTGGTGACGCTAATGCCAAAGATTATTCCATGCAACTCAATAACTATTAATGAATCAATGGCTTTGGAAAAAATAAGACTGATTTAGTTGGTTGAATCTTATTTCATATACAAAATGCAGAATTTTCTAAAGTAGCAACAGTTTAGAAATATAAATGATTCATATTGGTCAGCAAATATTCATAGTAGGCAAAAATAGTTAAATACAAATTAAAGCTGTCAAAATATTAATAAAAGCCTGAAATTAATCCTATGATAAAATTGTTAATGCAGCATAGCAATAAAATCTTATTTATATTGTTAGAATTTATAAACATATCCAAGTATCCATGAAATTTTTGACCATTGCCGCTATTATTGCTTTCTTTGCAGCAAGCGTTGATGCTGTTGTCATCGATAGCGCTCGTAAACCTTAGCTTATCTTTAGATCAGCAGGGTGATGATGCTGGACAGGGACCACAAGCCCCTCAAGGATTATCTGAAGGGCCACAAGGGGCACAAGGATCAGAAGGACCACAAGATGCACCAAGGCCAAGAAGGCATCACAGACATCACAGGCATAGACAATCAACTCGAGAAGGGGCTCGACAAGGAGCTCCACAAGAGGGACAACAAGGATCCTCTTCAGGGCCACAAGATGGACCACAAGATGGAGCACAAGATGCACCCAGGCCAAGGAGGAATCACAGGCACCGCCGACAAGAGGCTCCACAAGAGGAACAAGGACAAGGATCCACATCAGGACCACAAGATGGAGCACAAGATGCACCCAGACCAAGAAGGAATCACAGGCACCGCCGACAAGAGGCTCCACAGGAGGGACAGCAAGGATCCACATCAGGACAACAAGGACCCCAAGATCAAAACTGAAATTGATGAGCATCTTATGAATGGTATTTAAAATATGAATGAATATCAAATCAGCTAAGGTGCCTCACAATTTATTTATGTATTTTTAGTTGATTGATTTAACTTGTATAATTGGCGCTATCAATTTTCCAAATAATGAAGTTCTTTAAATTTATTAAGGGGTTTTTCGTTTGATTTCAGATTTCAAAATACTATGAGGAAAGATTAATAATACAAAATTAAAGATTTTAGCATTCAGTTTAGCAAAGATCACTAATTTGACTGTTTAATTTCATCATAACTCATACTTTCTTCCAATAAAATTGTTTTTGAATATGTTATGTGATTACTTTATTTGTCGGTATTTTTCTCGGTATCTGCTGCACTCATTGATTTGTAAATCTTTCTCTTCCAATTATTTCTTCAGGTTATTCACCAGTAATTCATATTTTTAAAGCTCCTAAGTGGCACTATTTTGCTTCGCTGTAAGTTTTTTCAGCATTGTTTCTAATTGTTCATTCTTTGCAATGCACTATTTCATTTAAAGTGAGTTATCTCCGCTGTTTGATACTGAATTCGCTAATTCACGTAGCTGTTCATCTTTGCTTTTTATTTACGCGCTTTTGATTTCGAACTATTTTTGTGCCGATTCAATGAAGGCTTAATAGTCTCGGACGTCGTTGCGGTACTTTTCAGCAATTTATAAAAAACTGGCGCCCAAACCGATACCCAGCTCACACATTAAGTCCTCTCTTTCCTGCAAAATTTGATTGTTTTACTTCGCAAGCTTTTCGTTAGTCGCACGCATGCTGTTGTGGTTTTACAGCAATTCGTAGTAATTGCGATAAAGTTCCTCAAAATTATCTCTGAGTTCCTGATACTATTGTTATTTTAGCTCCAATAAATCATCGCCGAGGTCATTGAGCTTTTGAATAAATTTTCGTTGCATAACTTCATCGACATAGAGCATTAAAAGTTGCTTTTCGGTTTCATGCATCGAAATTATGTGTGAGAGATAGTTTTATTTTTCAGATGGGGAGTTGATTGCAAGATCGAGGAGCAATTGAAATATATGTGTGAACTTATTTTTATAGGAGGCTTCGATGACAAACATCTTTTTAACTCTTTCGTTCTTTACTTCTGAGTAGTAATCGCATATTCTTCTGAGTAAGCTGTCGTAGTCTGCAATTTTGTGAAGCTGGAAGTAAATCGGATCTATTCTTCTCAGTAATTTTGCGAGAATTTGCAACTGATCAATTGCTGAGCTTTTATTTTAGAAATCAAGTGAAGAATTTGGATGGTCCGAAGCGAGCTGTTGCGTCAATTTTTATAAGACTGAACACAACGTCAAAGAATCTGATGTGATGTATTATTCTAAATGCTTGCCCTTTATCATTGATAAATATATTATTAAAATATTAAATCAATTTATCCTATCCTATCCTTGTGTGAATTGAATAGATTACTATGTATTAGTGTTCAAAAACTATTAATAATCAGACATTTGCGAGAATTCTGGAATAATTTGTTAAAAGCAGAAGATCAAATACTCGCTAATGCTACTTTAATCGTATCTTATTTAAACTACTCGGGTCTTTCATACAAATAGATAAACAAGTTAGTGCTGAAATTAACAATCAATTTGGGTCATCTGCGAAAATCGATTTTTTCATTTTTAAAAACTGTCCTTTTTCTTCTCTGTCATATTTAACTTTCTTGTTCTTGAGCGCTTCTTTCTTTTTTATTGACTTTTCTGGGATCCTTGACGACTATGATTATTATCTCATTATTTTGGCGTTTCGGGTGTTTGCCAACTTATTTGGAAAATGATTTGCAAGATTATCTTGATTTTAATTTTGTTGTTACTTTTTTGAAATGAATTGATAAGACTTTGTGAACTTGCATGACTTTTATGATTTTTATTGCTCTTTACTTAAATCTTCAATTCCAAGTTTAAATTTTTAATACTTTTGTTCTCGAGAGTCTTTTCTTTTTAGTTAATGGTCTTTTTTCTGAGCTTTGGGATTTTTTAAGAAGATTATTTCTATGACTTTATTTAGTCCTACTTTTTATCATTTTAGTTCGGTTATTGAGTGCGATTTTTATTTATTTTTTGATTTTCGAGTGGTTAATTGCTTTGAGGCGATGGAGTTACATCATTGTTTGAGCATAAGCGATGAATTCTCTTCAAAATCTGCCATATGCTCGCAAAGAACTATTTGACAAATCTCAAAATTTCGAATAGTCCTCCAGCCAGCACAGTTCCTAATAAAACGAATCCGCAGTAGTTCGATATTTCCAATACCATTTCGTCTGATATGAGGCTGCTAAAGCTCTCACAACCGAGCACTGTAAGGAAGCAAAAAGTGAAGTGGTGCACAATCCAAATCAAATTTATGATTGTTTCGAGGACGAAGAACTGTATGCTGATCTTCTTTCTTTTGTAAAGCAGAAAGCCAAACCGAAAGACGATTATGGCTCCGGTCCCCAGCAAAAAACCTGGAACTGTGTCCATTATCACCAAAAAGGGAATCGCGATATTCAAAAGTAATTCCACAACAAAGCAGTAGTTTTCATTTTTGTCGCATGCTGCTTTGTAAGCTTCAGCTTTTCGAGTTTCTGCTTAGATTTCTGCTATCTTTCTGCGTATTGTTTACGTCTAACGTGCTTATTTCGCTTTAGTTTCTGCAAATTTATCATTATCATTTTCATTTTTTTCTGGCAATGAGTTTTGAGCAAAGAATATGAGTAAAAGGGGCAGCAACGCCAGCATCGCGAAAAGCAAAATGTAATGGCCGAATTTATAACATTTTTCCACATAATCTGAAAGACTGTGCTGGATCGCGCTGGCCGAGGAGATAATGATGAAAGGACACATTGAGACGATTTCGATTAAAAGAATTATTACAAAATTGACTGTGATCTTCAATTTGTTGGCTAAGCTGAAAGGGTTCAGTTTGATGAATATCTTTATGAACACGAGCTTTATGACGAGAATCAACGCCTCTGCGAAGTTTTCGTAATTACTAAGAATGAACTTGGTTGAAAACCCGAAGCTTTGGAACCATAAATATCCGTTTTTGAATTGTGGCATATGCTATGGCAGTTAGTCCTCAATGCTTATTTGTATCTAATAGTTGAAATACCCTGCTACTCCATTTAGAATGCTGTTATCTGAAAAGAGTGTCTTTAGCAGATTTTCATAGATATTATGTGTGAAAGTTGGCAGTAACTTTATTGGAACGAAGTAATACATCAAACTCAATTTCCAAAAGTTGAGGAGACCGATAATGAAATAAGATGAAAGGGAAGATGAGAGATATTTTTGCAAGGCTGAAACTATGGAAGCCAACGTTTCCGAGACTGCTGCAGTATTTGACAGCGTTTGCTTTTCTAACCCTGTTAATAGTCTAAATGACACTTACTTCTCCTCAATAAGAAAAACGAAATCGTATCCGAGGTCGATCACATTATTCGAAACTACTCTAAATTGTGAGAGATAGTAGCTTCGTGTCGCTTTTACTTTAATGACGAGAAATTGATTTTTATCGATCACAACGTTCGCTTCATTTTGAATTTAATTCTCAAAGTAAACTTCGATATTCAAACTTATGATAAACCGAAGTGTTTAGTTGATTTTGTAGGCACTTTGAAGGATTACCAAGCCTTCTAATTCATTCACAAAAATTGTGAATTTCACAGTGATTATTGGCCTGACCTACGGAAGAGTTGAAACGTTTTGATTTGCTGTAGTTTAATTCGAAGTATTCCCGTTTGTGGTATTCCCGTTTGTGGTATTCCCGTTTGTGGTATTCCCGTTTGTGGCATTGTCATTTGTTGTAGTTTAATTCGAAGTAGTGCCGTTTGTGGCAGTTTAATTGTTCAAATTTTATATGATTGTGACATTATCGAGCTCTCCCCCCTCATTTCCTGAAAATACACTTAAAAGATTAGCCAATTTGTGTGTTTCAGAAAAACATAATTGATTGCTTACTTGGATCGGAGTAAATGATTTTTGTTCGCGCCGAGTTTCTTCTGTATTCAGCGAGAAAGCAATAAATACCAAACCATTAAGTTAAACTTTAGCATTCATTTATTTTCTAGAGCTTGAGCACCTTAAATCAAAGTTCAATGTATAATTTTTCCCTACTTCAAGGGTCACAGTTTGGCATAGAGTATAAGGAACATTAGAAGTCAGGTCAGCAAACTTTTGGCCATTTACTTCTTTGACTTCTATTATCTCCATATTTTTGTTGTACCAGCATGAGGGATCGGAATCTATATACGCGTAATAATTTCCGACAAGGTAGGCTTCAAAATCCCCATTGCAAACGATGTCTGCTGATTAAGTCAATATCACTATGGCTATGCAGTGCAGCATAAGGGTCATCGCTCTTAACATTCTATATAATAGTTTATTTTCTTCGATTATTTTTATGGTTTCGAAAGTAGCGAATAGTTATATGGATTGCATTGCTGATCAATCAATTTATATATATGGTGATACAGATCATTTCTAGCTAATAAGGCCAGACTAGGGACCTGGAGATCCTAAAGAGGACCTTAATCCAGTATCGATGTCACTTGCCTTCTCTAATCATAGGGTGGAGCTTTTGCTGAACCATTTATTACTTGGTGTGTTTCCCAAGGACTACCACTTCCGAACCTTTCTTCTTTAACGAATAATTAGTTACGAAATAAATAATCAATTTATAATTGATTCAAATCAAAAATAAGCTCACGAAATAAGTGAGGCAACTCGATGGGAATATTTTTCATTTTATATTAGATGCTTTTATTTTATTTTATTGTGATGATAAGATATATATATATTTTAAATGAGGAAGCTTGGGTATTCTCTGACCTTCCCTAAATACTCTGCGGATTACCTCGTCGGACAGAAGCCAGCCATTTTAAGGGCTTTAAAAGACCATGGAATTATCTGTATACCAAAGACAGATTTCAAGCCCAAGGATATGGTTGAGTTCACGAGCGGAATCTTTGATTAGCTGATTGTTTTACCGGAGGCCATGGCATTTATGAATGTTGACCCTGTTTACAAGCAAGTTTCTCGGATAGGCAACGTTCTCAATGATGGCAGCTTAAAGGACTCATCAAAGGAGGCAACTTATTGGCATAGCGACGGAGATTTTTGGGGTCAAAATTTCAAATAGGTCTATAGCGTGTTTGCATTCCGTTGAGCAGCCCGAAGAAGGAGGAGACACACATTTTATGGACCTTGTGAAAGCAGCTGCATTTATTAAATAGAAGTATCCCAAAATTTATGAACGACTCCAAAACAGTGAAGGAATTGCTGATTTTGATGCTATCCCTGACTTCCATCTTTACGGAGAGCCAGAAATTAAACTCAAATCCAAGTTGACTGAGCATAAACTATACAGCACTTACAGATTTAATGGAATGGAAACTATCTATCTCTCGTTTCATAGCCTGCGAGACAAAATAACCAAAAAGTAAGATAAGGCTATCATTCCCTAAATTGTAGAAATGCTGACCAATGAAATGGACTGGTATGCTCATCAGTGGAAGAAAGGGGATCTTGTGCTCTGGGACAATATACAGACGATGCACAGATCGGCTGGATCCTTCAAAGGAAGAAGGCTACTCTACAAATGCCATGGGAGATTTAAAAACGATACCGTTGTTTGATTAAAGATCAATAAATGAAGAATCAGATATATAATCTATCAGATAGCAAACTTTTTTAAATATGGCTTGCAAAATTACAAATGATGCTACAATAATACAGAATACTTGATATTTATTTAGCCCAACAACTCATAGAACTCTCATCATTATTGCCACAGTTTATTTCCCTTTAAAAACATTCTCAACATCCGTAAAATTAAAAAAATGCATCAGCCGGGAATCGAACCCGGGTCGACAGCTTGGAAGGCTATAATTCTACCTCTAAACTACTGATGCTTCTCTAATTATTGCATCCCAACCCCAACCCCAACCCCAACCCCAACCCCAACCCCAACCCCAACCCCAACCCCAATTGCTTGGAATTTTTAGAAGGTTTATAGAATAAAAAAATATACCAAATTAAAAATAATAAAATAATATATGATAAATATATAATAATTATAATAAATTATAAAATAATTGAATTAAAGCATGAAATTAAAATAGTAAGAAATATGAGTAAATATGCTATTATGCTATTATTAAATATATTTTGATATTATTTGCATTATTAAAAGTCAGTTTTGATTATTTATTATTATTATTTGGATTGTGGTAAATGCAAGCTGAGAAGAAACTTCCCCCCAAGCCTGAAGGGCAGAAAAAGAAAGAGGAGAGAGATCAGAAAACTGCGAATACTCTTAAATAACAAAGAGAAAAAAGAAAAGCTGACAATAAAGTCAAGAGAGCAGCCCTCCTCAAGAGAGTTCAACAGTATGAAGCTGACTACTCTGCATCTCAAAAGGCAGAAGTAGAGGCCAGAAGAAGTGCTAAAGCCAATGGTCAAATTCATGTGCCAGCTGCTGCAAAGGTTGCATTCGTCATTAGAATTCGAGGTGTCAACAAGCTTCATCCCCGCATCATTCGAATTTTGAGACTCCTCAGATTGAGACAATTGCACAACGGCACCTTCGTTAGAATCAATAAAGCCTCTGAACATCTCATCAGAAGAGTCGAGCCCTATGTGACTTTCGGGTAACTTGAAATTAATTTAGATATCCATCTCGAGAAACAATCAAGAAGCTTATCTATAAGAGAGGTTTCGGCAAGATTAACAAGCAGAGAATTCCCCTCACCTCCAACAAATTGGTCGAAGACACACTCGGCAAACATGGAATCGCTTCCCTTGAAGATTTGATCAACGAAATCTACACTGTGGGTCCACACTTCAAAGAAGCCAACAACTTCCTTTGGCCATTCAAACTCCGAGGCCCCAGAGGAGGATTCGCCCAAAAGAGACATCCATTCCAAAGAAGAGGAGATTGGGGAAATCGAGAACATTTCATAAACAACCTCGTTAAAACAATGATCTGAGCAAAGCCTATTTAAATATTATGTTGTACTTTAAGGATAAATTAATAAATAAATGCCTCAAAATAGATGAATTTAAATTTTCAATTCTGTTTACTGACCTGAAATATCCCAAAATGATACAAAAAATTGGTAAAGCACGATGATTGGGAATTGCAAATCTTTTTTTTTAAAGATTAAAAATTAATATTTTATATCAATCAAGTAAAAATTTTTAAAGTGTATGCACAATACAGTTAAAAAGTTCTAAATTATGCTGATTATTCTATCAGTGTCCCCCCAATACATATATATTATCAGGTATTTCTATTTCTTCTTCTTGACTGATTAAGTGTGTAGATTTGCTTTCTTAGTCAAAGATCCCTAAAAGCTTGTAAACTGTAAATAGGGATACAACAGCGAAGATTAGCTATAAATATAAGAGAGCCCGAGCTCCAAATAACCCCATCATGTACCCAATGGGCATTGCCATTAAGCCTTCTCCTAGTGCGGCACACAGCATAAAGTTTGCTGTGTTTTTTCTTGAGAGTTTATAGCCGAATTCGATGGGAAATACCATATAAAGTGCAAACAGAGAGCTCAAAAACATTCCATTGAGGAATGCGCTTCCATAAGTTGCGAACCATTGGTGGCCTGTTATAGCTGCGCCAAGACTCAAAATACAGCCCATAATCATGCCTTTTAACAAAACTTTCATTCGCAGAGACACCTTTGATGTGACAGCCAGTAAAATAAGCCGAAATACTGTGTTGGTCGTCCAAAATACCGATGAAGCAAAAGCGGCTTGCTTCAGATTTCCTACATTCTACATGACTGCGTAAGTAGAAATCCAGCTTCCAAACCCAACCTCCTGGCCAATGTATAGAAAGTAAAGAAGACAAATCAAAATTTAAATTTGTCTCGAAATAGGTTTTGCGATTTCTGTCACTACGATAGATCTGCGGTTTTCAGGGCTGGGAAGAACCCAGAAGATTGAAGAAAATAGTACCAGAATAATTCCTAAATAGAAATAGCAATTTGCTCCTGAAAATACTGTAAAACTCGGTCCGAGGAACCCCCCAACTCCAAACATCAGATGAATCAGTTGAATCCAATAATCTTCATCATTGTCCCGGAAAAGCTTCATGACACAGACATTACAGATAATTGATATCATACAGCAAAAGGAGGCTGAAATCGCTAAAGTTATACTAAGATTCCAGAAAGTGATTGAGAATGTAGAAAGTGCAGAAAATATTCCTCCAAATACGCATGAAATGGCCAATATCTTATGCAAGTTCATTCTCTCCATCAAATATTTGACTAATATGCCTCCGACTACATACCCGCAGGCCCTTCCGATGAAGACAAATGAGTAATATGTTTCAGGCTACCCAGTTTGAAGCGAAAAATAGGGAATTATTGGCCCCATTGAAGTAATCAGACTACCATAGAGTATCATCGCGATGCAGTAGCACATAAAGTATAGCATTTTTGATTCCATTGTCACTTCCTTAACTTTTAAAAATAGCAAATATATATTTTGCGAATATTATTAACAACAATGGCAGACAGTACATTCGTTATTAGCAATTGTTAATATTTTTGCCCTTGGGTTATTTTTTTAATTCATGAGGCAGATAGCATAAAATTATATATTTGTTAACTTTAATTCGTTAATTATTAATCGGTTGCCATAATGCCAAACTTTCTCGAATGAAAAATGGAATATTATATTATCGAACATAAAACTAAGGAATAATGCAAAAGCATCAGTAATGGCTATAAAATAGGCAATATGAACATCATCTAACCTCCTTGATAAAGATTCGTGAAAAAACGAACCCCAAAGGATTGCTTAATCGGAATTCGCGGCAGAAGAAGGTGCAAAGTGCCACCATGTTCCGCAAAAAGTTCGTTGAAAACATCAAAACCAATACCACAGATGTCAAATAGATTTCTGAGCTAGAAAAGACTAAAGCAGATCAGAATGGGCCATAAATGGGCAATAATGAATTCGATGGACATAGCACATGCCTTACATTCAAAAAATCGTCATTCAATTTAACACTTAAACAGAAATAATTACTAGTAAATAACTTCCTGCTAGGAAAGCGCATCATCGAAACTCCTTCAGTCATCAATTTGAAGAAACACGAATAAGACTATGAACAACATAAGAAGATATTGAACCAGCGTAAAAAACGTGTCAGACAGTATCATCGGAACATAAATTTTCGATAGGGAAGTAAATTTATTATCATATTTTAGAGTTAAAAGAATACGCTGAAAGCAACTTTAGAATGAGCAGCATGGTCAAGTTCTCTTCCTCGAAAAAGCATCAATAGTATAGGTATGTGATCGGAATGAAGATCAACGGGCTCAAAGAGCTCAAACATGTAAACCACAATAATAGCTACACTCCGATCAATGATTTTAGACTCAGAATGAGGCTGAGGCAGGATTTAAAAGATATGAAAGGCCAAAATTCCTAAATTATCAACATCATGTCCATCGAAGGGTTTTGGTTTAATTTCGGACTCAATTATAAATCATTCAAGAAAGGAAGGACCATCTCTGTGAATAAATAAAATAGCTAGTCAAATCGAATTTGCGAGAAGTCTAATTTCTCTGAAACTTAAAAAAAAATGCTATCTTTTGATATCATCGAAGTCAAGGGACTCAACAGCATTTTATTCGGCACCTTTGCAATTGACATTACGACTCTCATTCTCGAAAAGTAATACGCTTACGTTGAATAGTAGTTTACATAAAGCATATCTAAAGCTGGAAGGATATCATATTAAATAAATGGCAATATTAGATTAAGCCGTCGAAACCAGACACCCAATCGCGAAGAATGATATTTATTTGGCTGAAGTGCACTAACAAACATGAACTAACTTAATAGTTTAAATAAAGAAATTCATCATTTCTTCTTTGTCTTTTTCTGGGCTTTCTGCGCGGCTTTGTCTTGGGCTTTTTGGACAACTTGCTTGTCTTTATTGACAGTCTTTTTATCTCCTTGTCTTTTGGCGATTTGGACTTTGCGCCTGTCTTTAATTTCTCTGATGGCCTCCTCAGCTAAAGCTTTCTTGTCTTCGGGCTTGGCTTGCTTGAGCTTTTTGATAGCTTCGAGAGTCACACCTTCAATGGCTCTTTCTTGCTTGAAAACTCTTCTCTTTTTAAGTTTTCCTTGATCATTAATCTTGATCTTTTTGTGGAGTCTCCTCCATGCGGTCGTCCATCTTAATCTTTGAGCCTTGAGCTTTCTGCACTAGAATTAAATTTTACCTCAAGCCGAATCTTAGGGTTCTTCTAGAAAGATAGAGGAATGGTCTTCCATCTTTTGCGACGAAGCGGATACCTTTTCCAGGGTATATCTTCCATTCACTGAAAGAGCAGAGCTCTGTTTTGACAACCATTGATTATTATTATTAATTATTTATAAATCTAATATTGTGCTCAACTTCTAATAAATAATTCCTATTAAGTTATTTTAAATAAGGATGCGATCAAACAATTTCGAGGAATAACTTGGGGTTGAGAATTTCAAGATCTGGCTTTGCGATGTCGATTGGGCCTGCAGGCTGAGATACTTGTCTCTTTGTGGAAATTCTTTCTCCTTTTTTCTTGGCGGCAGCCTTCAGTTGATCGTTCTTTTGGATTCTCGTTATGAACTCTTTTCTGCAGGTTGACAGTCTCAAGTGCTCGACTCGGATGTGCAATCTTTTAGGAATAATTCTTTGCCTAATTTGCTTATTGACAATGACACCAATAGATCGGGGATTCACATTGAAAACTGTTCCTGTCCTGCCATGGTAATACTTGTAGGGCATTCCCTTGTGGATAGATCCATCGACAACAACATCGACAATATCGCCAATTTTGTAGGTTGTAAGGGTTCTTGAGATATGAATGCATCCTGCCTGCTTGAATCCCTTTTGGAACTTATGTCTAGTTCTGCGTCTTTGTCCGTATGAGTGAGTCATTGGGCGTCACTAATTTATTATATTAACTTAAATAATATTCTGAATATTTCATTTCATTTAGCTACCATTTTAAAATCAATAAACATTAATAGTGTCGCATATCGTAATAAATCTGGGGTTGGGGTTGGGGTTGGGTTGGGGTTGGGGTTGGGGTTGGGGTTGGGGTTGGGGTTGGGGTTGGGTTGGGGTTGGGGTTGGGGTTGGGGTTGGGGTTGGGA
>NW_028282024.1:0-55400 GCF_059751285.1 Brachycentrus maculatus
TCCCAACCCCCAACCCCAACACCCAACCCCAACCCCAACCCCAACCCCAACCCCAACCCCAACCCCCAACCCCATAATGATGCCTATTTTTTATTGCATTTCGAAGATTTGATTGGATGATTCTTGCAAATTAGAGTATATAACATTTGCAGTAACACAATATTATAAATCCTGAACAATGACGACTTTATATATTTTCGGGTATTCAATGGCAGTGCTATGCATGTGAAGAAGCATTGGGATTGGGAGTCTTTTCGATTTGGAAGCGTCAGATAGCAGCAAAAAGGATATATTATTGAATCAGAAAAGAGTGCTGGCTAATTTTTACTATCCTGTATGATTATTTATATCTCGCTATAATTACATCTTATATCTCTATGACTATATAATTATTCCACTTGTACAAGCCAATCAGTTTAATGAATCTGCTAGATTTAATCTTCTAAGCTCGATATTTTGTCATTGGATGAGGTTGGTGATTGCTCCATGCGAATTAGTTCGCTTGGGCTAGAAAAAGGCCATCGTTTCACATATAGTAGTGTAGAATATTAGAGAACACTTATTTATATCACTAGAACCAGTTTCTGCTCTTGCTCGGATACTCCTCGAATTGCCAAATTTATTACATGATATCACCCATCATGTTTGCGGGGATGCTGTTTTCTTGTTGCTGCCAGTGACTTTACGATTAATTAATATAATCGTGCATTTCTTCTTCCTTCTAATTATGGTGTTTTCTCTGATAGCTTCGATTTGTCATTTCCCCTAGCGCAGGTTCTTGGTTAATGAGACTCTTCTGTATCTTGAGCTACTGCGTATCGACAGCTTATTTCATATGATCGATCTGGTGCCTAGTTTCCAACAATGTCGGTTTGGCCATCTGCGAAATAATGATCTGAGATAACAATTAGCAAATACTTCGAGGTTCTACGAGAAGGAAGCTTCGGGATTCACGGTATTGATATCAAGATGGGGGAATCGCTGTTTAAGCACTATAAACATATCAGATGCGCTATGACTGTTCATCTTGATTCTGCAGAGTGTTTAGTATTAAAATAAATAACTTTAATTCGGATTGTTTAAGTGGGGCATATACTTATCAGATCCAATTATTCTTGATGTTGAAGTGAAAGTTTTTGCGCTCCTACAAAGCAAAAAGCTTTGAGTTCGGCCCAGGAAACTCCGTTGTGGGTGCATAGATGTCCCTCTTACACTCCGACATAAAAAATGGAGATTCAAGCAGTTTAGGAGTCAAATCATCGTACATTCTCTTTACATTATAGAATGTCGGCCCTGGAGAAGGTTGAGCGCTCTTGTAGTTGACGAGAGGAGTCATAAAGTTCTTGGAAATCTTAATTTTTTAATATAGCGGCTTAAAATCAGGAAATTAATGTTCATAAGACCCTGGGCCAGGCGCGTGGCATCGCTCATCCTCGACGATCGTGTAGATTAAATTACTATTCTGCATTTTTTGGCATAATTAGTTTTCTTTATTTGCAGGGTTGCTCTTTTTATTTAATTTTTTGGGGGAAGACAATTCATAAACACCTGGCCCCGGGCCTACACTTTCTGGGATGTAGTTGTCCCTTTGCACTTTTGTTTAGAATGAAGATTTCCAGCCCTTGTTCGCTGTTTTCCACCTTTATACCTTTTACTCATAGTACTCGCCTGGCCCTGGGGTTTCAGGCTTGCTTTTGGCCTCTGTGGACACTTTGACCTACTTTCTAGCTATTTTTCTGGAAATAAGTTAATTTTTTCTGCTTCTCTATTCGCCTGTGAGGCATTTCCTTTTATTTTATCGGGTGTATTCCCCTGGGCCTGGTGTTTTATTGATACGAATCCATTATCTTTTAGACTTGGAAACGAGAGGGCCGAATCCTGCAATATTGAAAGAAGTGATGCTGCTGGTCACGTTGGGAATTTATGTGTTCTCGGCAAGAATGGGCTCTTGATAATCGGAAAGTTGCTTTGATAATTTTTATTTGATATAGAATCGCTGCTGGCTTGCTCCGAATGCTTTTTTATTTGATATTTTGTAGATGATTGACTCATAGGTGGATGGGATGCTTCCAATCGATAGCTTGGTCGCTGCATCCTTCACGCAGCCTTTATGGATCCGGCCTTGATCAGCACTTAGGCCCTTGCTCCTCAGGTTTATCTGAGAAGGTTTAGTTGGCCCGGGGTTAATCATATAAATTCGAAACTATTAATTAGTTCCAAGCGAAAGTTCTTTAATCATAGAATAAAGTGTTCAATCATTGAATAATCATTCAAAGCTCAGCAGGATGTATTTTTGGGATTCACAAAGACAGTGTTGTTGTGTTTGGCATTCGAATACTCGGAAATCTGCGTGGATTGAATGTTATGTTGCTTTTTCTTGACTTCCGGGTTCATCAGCAGGTTCAGCTCGAAATGATTGAGTCCATGATTGAGCTGGGTTGTAGTAGTATTCAGTTTGGTCCTCCAGTCCACCGACGAGTACTGTGACGTATTTAAAATATTATTTTCAACCTGCGCACGCTCTGCGTTGTTACTGAATTTATGGCATATTTACTTATTGGTGTTAGACATGCCTGTTTGCCCGAGCTGGGTTCGCTGGTACTCTTAGAATTCCTGGCGGCGTAGTTCATCCATTTACGAGAGGAAGGTCTGCTTATAGTCAGGCAATTCTTCTTTATTGGTTTGCATTCGTTTATTAATTATGAAAGTTATATTTATTTATGTTTGATGCTTAGTGGTTCATATCAATCATCAGCTATGATATCCACTTTCATCGCTTTGGTTTAGTCGAATAGCAAAATGCCATGACTTTGTTCAGTTCAATTTCCAAACTCTAACTATAATTTTAATCTGTGTTTCATTGCTACGGCTACTCTTCGATGACGGGTGTAAGAGGTTTCCCAATTCTCTGAAAATTTTCAAATTAACAAAAAAAGGATTTATTTAACCAGAAATGATCTCAATTCGTGCGCATGCGTCTTCGAAACTATAAACAGTAATACTAGGTATGCTGACCTCGATTAATGGCTTATACTTTATAGAAATAATGAGGATTTTCCCATCCCAAAATAAATCTTGCTAGATATTATTAAGAATGCAAATCACTCTATGAACACATATTATTTATTTAATCTTCGAATATCTTGCTCGATTTGCGCCAAAGATGCTTCATAATCCACTTTCCTCCTCTTCAGGCCGATCGTGTCAACAATGCGCATATGTGTGCTCTTTTGGTACTATTTGTTCAGTTAGTTCCACTTGTCTTTGAGTCCTTGCTTCAGCTACTCTATTTCTAGCCTCGATAACATTTTCCTACATTTAATTGCGAATTACTGCTGCTCTTGGTTCTATGCATGGAGGGTTTGCATGAGTTTATACTCCGAGTTTAGTGTTTGCTTTATGAAGGTCAGATACTCAGGAGTCTTGCCGAAATCTTTTTTCTTCGTCCAGTCTTCAGTCTTGGGAGCCAGCTTAGGGGTGGATAAAATCACATTGACTGCATTGGCGAGGAGGAAGTTCTTGTTCGATTTTTGTCCATAGATCGGTCGCTCAGTCGACTTGGGAACTCTTTATCTCTGAAATGAGCAATCGTACGAGAAGTTGCGGACTGAGTGAATTACAATATACTTGGAGGGAGATCATGAGACCCCATAATTCCTGTTCGCTTTTTCTGAAAGCTCAATGGCGAAAAACTGCGAGTGCCTTTCAAGTATCCGAAGGTGAGCGATTCCCCTGTGTGTTTGTGAGCCTCAAGGCCCTACAAAAACTAACCCGATAAGTTGGATACCTAATTTAGAATGAGGAAATACCCCGGGCTTTGATGTAGTGTGATTAGTGAAGGTAGAGCCTGTAGGTGGTAGGTTATGAGGATATTTTGATCTGTAGATGGGCTTTTTGGGACTGGCCTATGGGTTACAGGGTATGAGATTGCAGATGGATTCTTAATTCATTTTTATTATTGATAATAATTTTAATGGCACAGACCTATTAAAAAGACTACTTCAGATGTATTTGCGATAACGCACTCACAAATTATACAATCCAGGAATATATTGCATATATTGAATGCAGGTTGAACGTTCCTTGGGATGCTATTGTATTAAATAGGCTGGACAGGAAAGTGCATCCTTCGGGCATGAACTTGCCACTGACAGCCTCAAGCATGAGAGATATGTCATCGAATATCATGAACAATCAGATAGGTAGACTCAGTCACAACTGGTACTGGTACTTCTCGATTTCGTAATCCTTTTGCAATATCAGATAGTCGAGCACTGTGCAGTATGCCTACTTCTTATCGTTTTCGTCGCACAACCTGTCCAAGCTTTCCTCAGTATCAGCATTTTACTGTTCGACCCTGATGATTTCCTACTTGCTTTGCATTAGGATCTTATCGAACTACTTTTTACGCAATTTTAAATTGTTCACTTTCTGTTCAATGCCACTTGCACTCGATATGGGCTTCGACGATGCGTCGAGCCTCCATGTACACGCTTCATCTATTTCGTACTTCAGCTATTTTGATAGAGTTAGCTTCACTTTAATTTTGGGGATCTATTGCTGGATTGGTTTGTTAGGTTCTTATTTCAAATTGCTTCTCCCTGTACAGCAAAACATCACTAAATATATAACTGTGATAATTGCAGATGCGGACTTTATGATGAAAGTGGTATGATAGTAAGCTGAGAAAGTGAGATAAATGACACTTCTTTGGCTTATACTGCATAAACATCCTTTTGTAGGCAAATTAAGCGACAAAACTATCCTAAAGTCTGAAATTATAACCGAAATGGCTTGTAGCTGAACTCATTTTTAGCTCATTACTCTTTAAATATTATTGGGATATGAAATAATATATTAGTTTGAAGCAGGGGTTTCTATTTCCAGATCAGCTTAAGATTCTAGTGAATTATAAAACCAGATTCAGCCTGAATTGATTTGTTTGACTCATAAAAACATCATTTGTGATTTATTATTTTTTTTCCTTGCCAGCTCGGCTTGCATGGTGCCTTCCTTTACAATGTTAAGGATTTTAGCCTCTGGTTGATGCCGTACAACCTCTTGTTCTCTTGAGTGAGGAGCCGGCATTGCAGTTGATAGCTATGCAGGACCTACTGAAATTAGTTTAGGATTTGTTCGTGATTATCTAAACAAGATCCTTGTCTTTGTCTTTCGGCACTTCGGGCGTTCGTCGTGCAGGAGAGCAGTAATGACGTTTTAGTCTTATTGCTCGAAGCTTATCTCGTATTTTTAGGACTTCGCATTGGGGTCAACCCGATATTTTGGAATAATTTAAGGCTTCCTTTGCTTTGTTGGTTTTTCGAATTCCCATTGAGTTGCTATTTGGACTTTCGTGTATCATCAACTCGTAGCAGCTGTGAAGATCTTTTATGGTTTTTGTCCTTTTTTCTCTCACTCATATTATCTGAAATAAAACAGCGTCAGATTTAATTCTTCTCCACATGAGATAGAAAAAAGGATCATCTCACATAAATAATAATGCCTATTATATGTCTCGGGCTCGATTTGTCATCGGGTTGCCTTATTGATTATTAAATTGGTACATGAATATATAAGCTTTTATTTTAAGCTTCATTAGATACAACCGCACATTATATTTATCTCAGGCAGTTCCTATCTAAATTGACTAAGATGGTGATGTCTTAAACCTTTAACTGAATTGGCTCCTGATTTAATCGTTGGCACATTTTCATATAGTGAATTTGAAGGGGAGGGCAATAATGAACCGAATACGCATTGGAACTCGCAATTTGAGGAAAACCAGAATAATAAAGTCAAATCAGCTATTTACTCTATCAGATCTCAGAAATCTCCTATTTGCAAACCTTCTCGATGAAATTTTATATTTTTAAATACTAAGTCCATTTCTTTTGCTATTTACTCAATTCGATTTACTAGTTCAAACGGTGAGCAGCAGAGTCAAGTTCATTTTGGGTTTATTTACTTCCTATGAGCCGGATTACAGTTAGTATAGTCACTAAAGCATCGGCAATCATAAACTATTTTATATTAAACATGATTTGTTTTTCTTCTTTCGCATAAAGGCAGATAATTTTTACTTTCTTCATGTAGCGTAGCAAAGGCTTCATCAGTATTTCTTTAAAGCCTGCTAAACTGTTCGAATTAATTCCTTTTTGGCAAATCTATGCTATTTCGATGTCCACTGTGTTTTTGCGGCCTAAAAGCTCGATTCTATGTTCTAAGACGACGAGCATCTCTTTTAAATTATTCAGGAGCTATTTCTCAGTATCTTCCAAAATTTTTTGAGGCTTATTTAATTATTATTTCAGTTATTCCTCAATTTCATTAAGATTGATTCTCCTCTATGGATTTGGATGCATACACCTTTCGCATATTTGAGATAGCCTGCTTTTGTTGTTTGTAAATATAATTTTTCGGGAGAGGAGTTTTAAGTATAAGGTGGATTCATCAAGGTAATCTTTGATTTATAACGGAAGCCTGCCATATAACAACTCGTAGATGACAACTCCTAAACTCCATATTTCCGATTTCTGTGTATACGCTCCGAACTTGAGAGTTTATGGAGGCCGATGGGTGGTAGTGCCCCTCTTGTTATTCTTACTGAACTTGTGGATTCCGCAATTTTCTAGAAGCTCCATATTTTATAAACTGCAGCCGTAGTCACAAATCTTGATTTGTACATTTTCCCATTTTTGGCTTTCTCCTGCTGGGTTAATGAGAATATTTCCGAACTTTATGTCTCCGTGCAAAACCTATTTTGCCGCGAACTACTGAAGACATTTTACAATTTTGTATGTGATTTGCATCGCGTCATGCTAGCTCAAGACATTTTTGTGCTATTTAAAATACTCTGAAAGGGACTTGCCGAACAATTCATAGACCAGGGCGGGTTTCTCTTTTTAAGTGTAATAGATCCCATAGAGCTTCAACGCGCTTGATGAGTCATTTAAAATTCTGGCAATTTTGGTCTAGTTCGCTGCGCTCGCATAGTAATCAATAACTTTAATTGCAACAGGTTAGCCAGTTTTCCTGCACTTGCCCTTGAAGACTCGGCCGAAACCTCCCTTTCCAATTTATTCGTAACTGCACTAAAAATCAGAAATATTCAAAGTGGGATCCAGTGAGAGACTTTTCTCGGTGGAAGATGTCCTGGCGGTATCGTTCTAAATTTTGGGAACCAAACCGATGTCCATAAATACAACCTTGTAGGAAATAATATAATGAATTATGAGATTTACGTAGAAAATTATTTATTTATCTAAAATCTCTTTCTACAAGCCAAGAAAATAAAATATATAACCATATTGCTTGCAATTGTGTAACTATATAATATATGATTCATTTAAACAATTGAGCCATCCCTGAGTTAACATTCATTAAACTTGCTTACAACTATTTTAATCTTTTGTTGATCTATTGAATTCGCATGGCTTCTTTCTAACGTTTTTCTTTCTCTTCCAAAGTTTGGCTGTTTTACCTCTACTGCTTCTATCGTTACTGATCCTGGTCGGCGTAGGACTTTTTTTATGCCTGCTGGGGCTGATTACTGTTGAGTATCGTTGAAACTGAATTTGATGATAGTTGCTGGTCGTTAGTGCTCTATTTTTTGATTCCTAATCTTTCTTCGATCCTTTTCTTTTCTTTTTTATTACTTTCATACCAATACTTGGGCTAGACTTTGTTTTTTTTTGTGGGCGTGACTTTTAATCCAAAATCTTCTCCTCTTATTTAATTCCTTTCTTTTTTCCGGACATCTTGGGTTAACTTCTGATGTTTCTTTCTTGTTACTTGTCCGGTTGAAAATCCTTCTTTGACTTAGTGATATAATTTCTTAATGCTTTACCGGTCCGATACTTCGTAATAAGTTCTGTTTTACTCATGCCATTCAAGAAATTTATTCCAAGTCTCATTACTGCCTAATGTGTCCCCATCTCCAATGACCACAAGCAAATGTTTACTACGTGTTAATGCCACATTTATTCTTCTTTCGTCCTTCATAAAACCGATATCTCTCCGGAGGTTCGAACGCACGCAGCCCATAATGATAATATCTTTTTACTGGCCTTGAAACGAATCAACTGTGTTGATCATAACTCTGTTCATAAACTCTTTTTATCTTTTCAAAATTTATTACTCCTGGGTAACCTTTGGGTCTGGTGCTAATTAACCGACTTCTATTGACACATTTGCTACAGTAGAGACTATCGGCACTGTTGCTTGATACTTTTTATTGAGGCCATGTTTTAATTTCGATTACTTTTTTGTTTTTTATCTTTATAGGTAAATTAAGTGGTTACTATATTTTTAAATATCTTTTTGTAGACATTTTAATAAATGTTTCCTTTGAGATTGATAAGGAGTAATCACACCGATTGATAATTTTGTATCTCGCAAGAACTTGAATAACAAATAAGAAACAACTGCACCTTCTCCCGTATTTCGATACGAATTGAAAAAAAATTATTCCTATCCAAATTTTACATCGATGAATATCGAATTTCTACGGAAAAACGAGGAAAGTGCAAACAAAGGCGGCATAACTATTTATTATTTATTTTCTTAGTCAGTAATACGGTGGCATTTGCTTCTTTATTCTTACAAACATTCTTCTTCTTCTTCTTACTGCCTCTTTTAACTTTAGTCGCTGAATTTGTAACAATCTTTTCCATGTTTGTTCTCACTTGTTTTTTGTTCGCACCAGTTTTGAACTTGATATCTTGTTTTAACACTTTCATCATCGAACAATCTGCCTTCATAAAATACGCAACTCGGAAACTACCTAATAGAAGGTGCCATACGATACTGAATATTCAGAAAATATGGTTTGACCCCAGCGTCGATGAATCTTTAGAACATGCTGCGATTTAAAAGAGTAATTTGAGAGTCTTGACTGATCGCAGTTGCTGGCAATTGGCATGGATCGCCAATTAAGAGAACCTTCTTCACAAACAACTGCAAAGGGATTAAAAGATTTGGCTATGTAGATTGGGCTGCCTCATCGACAATCAAGCACCCGAAACATCCCCTCAGTTTTTCCATCCGTTCTGACCCACTGCTGCTCAGTGTGGTTAATATCATGTCAGCCTCGTCAAAGAGTTTCTTTTCGAGCTGTTGATAGATTTGTTTGAGCTATATTTTTTGCTTCCTGCTGGCATAGAGCATAGATTAATATTACTTGATCGAGGCTTTGATTTGAATGAGTTTGCTTTCAGTCTCGAAGTTTGGATTGCTTTTAATTTTTTATGTGTTTATTTTTAGATCGCGATACAGTTTCATGAGTTTTTCCTTTGTTTGAACGGGCGTCATGCTGTTTTTTTATTTAGCTTACTTACGAACTTCAAGCAACTTCTTTTCGCATAAATCATCAAGACTCACGCTACGTATATCGGCGTCTTCTGTCTCGACGATTCCTACTCTCAGGATGTTCGGGTAAATTCGACACCCTCCTGTTGAAAGCAGTCCTTCGCAGACAAGGCGCTTTGTGATGTGGTCAATCGCAGCATTCGAAGGTGCACATATTAGAATCTTATTGGTCTCCATGTCTGAACATATGAATTTAAAGTAATGATATTACGCGGCGAGGAGACCCATTAAGGTAGTGGTTTTTCCTGTGCCTGGGGGACCCTGCAAAAGTACGATTCCTTAATCTCTTAACACCATTTATCGAATGGATTTATACTGAGTCTTATTAAATTCCTGCTAAATTCGACTCAAAATGGGCTCCAGTAAGTGCCTCTCGCTTTAATTGAGTATTTCGTATTGCTCTACTTCAAGAAGGAGAGGGTTGTAGACCAAGGGAGCAATATCTGTCTGGTGCAAGTTTGTAATTCCCAAGTATTCCCGAATTTGTGTTGAGATTTTTTCAAGATCATAGAAATACGCCCTTCTTGAATTATTTATTCTCATTATCATTTACAGTTACTCTACCCGAAATATAGAAATGCCTTGAACATCCCTTGAAAGCTCTTCCTTATTCTACGGAGTCTGCAAATAGCAAAGAAAACAATATGATTTTTAATCTTGCGGAGATGGCACTCCGAAATGCTTGATTTCGAACTTACTACGGTTCGTAATGACTCCAATTCTGTTCCTAGAAAGCCAGAGATTCTTTAGCATGAACTTTTATTTCGCATTATTCTACTACTTTAAAGCTGCTTGCTTGCTTTATATTTCTTTCATATGAATTACGACATAGCCTTTTTCATTTTTACTGCAGTGCGTTAGTTCAATACGGATGGATTAAATTTTGTGCTGCTCTTCTTCCAATTTTTTAATTCGAGCATGAATGTCTGCTAAGCACTCGTTAGTTACTAAATAATGGAAGATTTTTTTGTAGACCAACTGATTTGGAAAGGAGTTGGGCACTTTTTTCGTCTATGGGGTTAAAAAATGGGTATCAAAAGAAAAAGATAATAGAATCCTAAGGAGTGCATCGGGTACCTTTTCCGTATGGATCATTTTCTTTTTCATGTTGAGTCCTGATTTTTTGCAGGGTTCTTACTTTTCCTAATAGTTTCTATCTTCGTTGTTTTCGTTAATGCCATTATATAAATCTAAGTTCTTCAATTGGTCTCCAACCATGATGCGGTCAAGTTCTTCATCGTTTTTATGGGTATTCTTCTCCTTGGCGTTTTTATCCACAAAAATATGGTCCATAAAAGCTGAGAATCCCTCAATCTTTTTTAACTGCATTTCCATCTTCTTTTTCTATGCGATTACCTTGAGCTACTCCTTTTATTTTTATTTTTTTAATCTTTTCTCCTCTCTGTATTTGTGTTTGATTTGCTCGAGGGCACTTGAGCCGTGCGTTATGATGGACTTTTATCGTTAGGTAAATTTAGAAGGCTTATAGGGGTCGTAGGCCATCGTATTGCTCAGGTATGCTCCTGTTCTTAGATTGCTGAAGTTTGAGCTACTGGATTTGCTATTAATTCTGACATTAGATTCCGAAATAAAGGAAGAAATTAATGGTTTCGAGGGGGTCTCTTATTTTTGGGCAAACTTAGGTATATTTTCCGTCAAATAATTATATGGCAGCAAGAGCTAGGCTGTCTGTTTGCTAGCTGATAGAATTATATTTTTGGATGATTGCTTATTGAGTTGGTAGATAGGACTGTCTTTGATGATGACTTGTTTGTTGGCTGGAGGGCGAGTGATCAATCGATTCATGAACACATCTAACTTGGTTTGCTTTTCGTGCTTCACAGGTTACTTGATTTGTATTTATATTTATTCTGAACTATCATCACCATCTTGGGATGGAATGGATTTGGATAAGAGCTATAAGAATCTTTTATTCTCCATTGTGGGTTCACACCAAATAAATGAATTAATCTCATCTCACTCATTTTATTTCAAAGTGGGTGCACATACCAAATATTTCATTTATTTTCCATAATAGCGAGTCAATGAGGACTCAAATACAAACTGCTCTTCCTCTCACCATTCCCATCCATCAAGGCATCAACAGCAAGGGCTCACTCTATCGCCCGAAAAGACCAAAACTTAATTTACAAGGGACCCGCCACCAAAAATTCTAACTAACTATCGGCACCCCTGGTCCAGAGTCTTGGGTTAAGGGACAAGTGAAACGCATACTGTCTCCAACTCGAACCCATTACCGTAATCAAAACACTGCAAGCACAAACAAATAGGATAGTATCATAAGCTTAACATAAAGAAGATAAGTCAGTGCAAACTACCGGCGAACTTACAAATAAAAAATAGACAGCTACATCTACGAGAACCATACTGAACAGCCGACATCAACTGGCGAGAAAGAGCTAAGCTTTCCTCAAATGAAGTTGAACATGCTGAAATGGACTCACTACAGACAGAGAAATTTTTTCCGGGCTAAAAACATGATGAATTTGTTGCATAATAACTACAGTTACTCAGAGAGTGGCCCATCTCGGACTTCAAAAGTGCAAGGCTGCCAAATATCCGTAAAATCATCTATGAACCGCAAAATTGCCGTTTCTTTTCGCGAGTGAACTCCTCAATTGAGAATAATTTGAATAATTTTTATATTGTCTTTAGTCGATATAACTCCTACTATTGATTAGAGCACGCAATTTGTATTATGATATCACGCCAATAAATGGTGGCTGCATTCAATAAAGCATCCGATATTTTTATATTGTCTTTAGTCGATATAACTCCTACTATTGATTAGAGCACGCAATTTGTATTATGATATCACGCCAATAAATGGTGGCTGCATTCAATAAAGCATCCGATAGAATTAAAAAAGCCAATTTTTCCCATTTCGCAAAGCGATGCTTGCCACAGATATAGCAAAATAGGTTTCCTTCATAATTAAACTCCCATGTTTCACGCCCACGATCAAGCGGTCTTTAAAGAGAGTAAATTATGTCCATAGGCCCTTGATTGTTTCCCTTGGGATTGTAAATGTTGCATTTTCCTCTTTCATCCCGCTTCTGTAGGAAAAGATGCCTTTTTAGTTGATGACGACGTATCTCTTCTCCCAGTTGGCTCGAAATTGCGCCTTTTTAAATATTTCACCATAAATATAGCTGTTGAGTACCACTTACTTTTTAATGTGTTCTGTTTTTTACCAATGGATTTACAAATATTTGTTGGAGAATTTTAATTTTTTTTAAATTAGTTTGGCGAAGGAGAAGAAAGAAATAGGGAGATTACCAACAGTTTCTTTGGCTGAAATAGAAATCATAATGGTTTTCTTTCGCTTAAGCTAAATGCTAAGAATATACTATTGATCATGGGATCGGGCTAGACGGAGCTTACTGAGATTCTAAATGTCGATGGACTACTTCCCAATAGTGAGCTTCAGAGGACTGATTTCAAGGGTGATATTTTGACAGACCTTGTTATTTAAAATTTAACTGGCATTATCTGTGATACTATATAGCATATTTACATTGGTCGTTGAGGTGCTAGAAGTGGGCAGATTTATGCGAAACAATTGTTTATTTTTGTGAGCTCACTTTAGTGCTCTTAATCTATGAGCATTAGTCAGCAGATTATAATTTATCCATAGAATTTTGGCTACAAACTATTCCTTGTTGTTTTGCCATATCTGGCAAGGACTGTTCTATCTTTTAGCCCGACTATGCTATACTTTACGTGCACACTTCATTGCCAAACACGTATTTTACCAGGAAGCATGTGCTCTCATTCAGGTCAATGGAGGACTTGCATTCACCATTTTAATATAAAACTGTGGAATCATCATTGTTTGTATGCCATGACGTCCTTTGCAAAATCGAAATTTTCTCTGCTTAGCTTTAAAATTCGTCCATACCGATGCTGATTTCTTAAATCTATTGTAGCAATATTAATGATTATTATCTAATATCTTTAATCCTATCTTATTCAGATTCACCTCATAGGAACTAAAGTTTATGAATGTTGTATCAGAATGTCCTGAGCTTCAAGATGCTGGTCACAACATTCAAATCTACAGTCCCTGTTCATGAGCCAACGAAAGAATCATATTCTTTAACTTCTTCACCAGCTTCATTTTGATATCCATCGTTCTTTTGATATCCTTTGTCAATTTATCGCTTAAGCTATATTTGGGCTCTTATTTCGCGATCAGTTTCTATTTCTTGACGAATATGCTTTGCTCGATCGAGGGTATTTTCCGCATCTTATCCTAATTCATTCCGCTACTCTATTTGCTTGTGTCAGTCTAGACTGAAATAAAGTTCATGCATCTTTTCAGATAATTGGATGCAATTAGAGCAGTTTCATAGCTTTCCGCTTTAATAATGAGCTACACAATGAACGGGATGAAGACTTCGACCAAGAATGCATACTTATCTGCATTTTAATCCTTGTCTTTCTAATTAGTTCTGGATATTTGTTCAAAATAGTCACGCAATACTCGAAGTGGAGGGAGATGGTTCAAGGCGTGCATTTTAATTTCGATGTAAGACTTATATTACTTGTACTATAATAATTTGATGAGAAGCTTCTCGATGTATGCCTGATTAGCGGTTTACTTTCCGATTTTGAGGATGATTTTGGAGATTTCGTTTGCTGTCTCTCCTTTACTTGGCTTTATTTCAACATTTCCATGAGACGATAAGGATTTATTCAGTTATTCTCTTATTGTGTTCACTGTGTACATTCTTTTTATCTTTTATATCTCAGATTAATCTTTGTCTTAATGTTCGTCGATATTTGAATGCTGCCTAATATCGTGTGCTATTTATTTGAAGGCCTCTGCTAATTGCCCATAAACTTGGTGCTTCTCATAGAATTACTGATTACCCTCGTTGATTTTATTAAATATCTGGGAATTTTGGACGGCGAGGGCCCAGTGGCGGGCTAATTTGCAAGCAATGTGCTCGCTGATATACTGTATGATAAGTGTCTCATTAATGTATGAGAGTGTCGTCAATTATTTTACCCTTATCTGCAGTTTCAAGGTCACCAGCTGGGGAATGAAGGGCAGCCGGTTCTATACTATTGCCTATAGCCGAGCCAGTGCCATTTTCGGACGCAAATTGGCCTTTAGGGAGAATTACTTGAGCCATTGGCACAAACTGAGCGCATGCTTCGCTATGGTCACATATTCTTAATCTTTCCATTGTGCCATACTTATTGACTAAACGAAAGACTTGCTATTTTTAGAATCTGCCATAATTAAACAATGAAGCTCTTCCAGCCTGTTCAGTGTCTATTCAACTTGCAGGTTCTCCGCATTTATCCTCCTATTATACGCCGCGAGCATAAAATTGCCAAAATAATCCATCATCGGTTCAAAGTGCTCGATTTCTGAAATATACTGAGTGGCAATTTACTCTGCCGAAAAGCAATTGCATTATTGGCATCTTTATACAAGACTATCCTTCACAAAATTTTAAAAAACATCTTTTTTAAAGACATATGATGGCTTAACGAAACTGATTCGGTTGAGAATTGACTCAAGCAGTGCAGGCCCCTCGCTTTATGATGTGTCTGATTGGAAGAATACGAAGGGTTCACTGGCTGCTGCTATAAAGAACGGACTGTCCGAGATCCCTTATTCTGAGCCGTCACACAAGCCTGCAAATATCGATGAGAATTATGAGCTATCTTCAGGGTGTTACAGCTTTGTGAGAATGACACATATCGCCCTTTCTGTTTAACTATCTTGCTCTTCTCTTTTGGCTACCAGGCTTTCCCAAAACCTACAATAATTAATGAGGGGATGGTAATTAATCGACCATTAGAACGGAAATAACAAAGCCATTCCTATTTTTTCAGATAGCCCAGTGAGGCATTTCCATAAATGTATCGATAGTATGCTCCTGATGGTATCCTTTTCGATATCCGGATTAATACTTGTTACGGACTCATCTCTAAACACATCAGGGATCTAAATAACTAGCAAACTCTTGTCTTCGATGATGTGCCATGTGAAATTGAGCAGTATCCCGTGACTTAAGGAGTCTTCATTGGGTTGCTATGAGGTGTCGTTCAGGAGTGTATCCTCCAGAATTTCAGAAACACGAAATAGGGTTCCTTTAAAATGCTTGATCAAAGAGGTCTTCCCAACTCCCTGAGAGCCCATTACAATGAGGCAATTCTACCTGATGATACACTCAACAAGTTTACTCAATCGACTAAATTGCTCTTTCATCATATTATTATAGTCGTAATTAGCTTTATGCCTAAATTTGCCTAAGTGCATCTAAAAATATTTATGCCTGACAGCTTTCAACCAATCAAGTACGCTCTTTCAATTTATTCAATAAATTAGCTATTTTCAGTTGAGAGGAAGTCCTTTCCCAAATTTAGGACACATTGAATAATAGTAAAATATAGGATGATATTAATCAAGCCTGTTCTAGCATACTCTCTAATGCACTAATAATCGATGAAATGTCGGGCCTGTTGATTGGGTTCTCTTGCCAACATTTGCGCATTAGATTCTTCATGTCTTCTGATAGGTCTTACGGTATCTTGGGCCTTGAATTCTCTTTCTGAAACCTTTGCCGAATTTAGCTAATGTTCAATTCACGATATTTCCGATTTTCGCTGCAAATTTCGTATAAGATGACTCCAAACGAATATATATCGGCAGGTAAAGTGGGCTTCGATATGATTTTGTTTCTTTGGGTGCCCAAAAACTCAATGGCTGTGTACATCGTGATGTTGGAATAGTCGGAAGTCAGGGACAGATACTTCCGGAGACTTTCCAGCCCAAAACCTGTGAATATTATATTCTGCTTCTCATCGAGCAAGATGTTCTTGGGGCTAATCGAGCCATGGGCGTAGTTCTTTTAGTGCAGCTGCTTGAGGCTTTTGGCGATTTTGAGAAACATTTCGATTTTATCAGAGAATTTAGTCATTCCTTTGATTTTGGCGTCTAAGTTCTGCGGCAGAAATTTCTCGATGAGGAAGGTCTTGCTATTTTTGGTCAGAATCTTTAGCTTGTTCACAGCCCTGATGTCATGCTTCATAAAGAAGTCCATTTAGTTCATGATTTATTCAATGATGTAGGTCGATATGTTGCCGAGCTCTCGTATAAAGTATAGAGTGCTCTCGAATCGCCCTTTGTAAATCCTCCAATACTCCCCTTCCTCGATCTTCTCGATTTACTCAATATCTTCCATGTCCTCAATATTGGAGTGTAGTGTAGATTTTCTTATTTATTTATCTTGTTCGATGTAATCTTCCTCAACTTCGAAGTTGGTCAGCAGATCTTCGCGAATTGAGTCCTCACTCATCGAATCACCGGATAAGGCAGACGGTTTCCTGATTGATTTGGATTCGTAGAATGCCAGGATTAAAGATTACCTTAGGCTCATCATGAGGGGCAGTCCTTCACTCAGCAGGATAATAATGAGATAAAGGATAAAGCAGAATCCTAATGTGACGAACTGACCTTGGTTATTTTAAATGATGGTAATGTAGTCTTCGAAGCTACCATTCGAGATTTTGACAAGAACAAGCATCTATAGGGCTGCCATAATCATGCGACTGAGGAGTGTCACCAAGAGTAACTTGTAGACTCTCTTGACAATTTAGCTCGATTTCTTATTGAGGAGGATTCCAGTCATTTTGAAGTTCAGGAAAAAGAAGGAGGCAATGAAGGCAATGACACTCATGCAATTGAGCGAGCACATGAAAGTGTTAAGGAGCTGGTAGTTGATAATTCCTGTGTTGAAGATTAGGAGGGGTATCATCAAAGTGAAGAAAGTGAGAAGCTGTACTCCCTGCATCAGAATCCTGACGAGCTTTTCCACTTTATAATTGCCCAAGATGGAGAATGAGAGTGCCAAGTAGTACTCAAACGAAATCATGAATAGTTCGATCACAGAACAATCCGCAAACACCAAGGTGTTCTTAAAGGCCATCTCGATGCTCGCACTATCGATATTTTCAAAATTGTCGGGTATCCCCGTTATTATCTTGATCTAGAGCCAGACGCACAATGCAGTTTTGGTGGCTATGTAAAAAATTACGAAATAGTAGTATTTCTTGGCGGTGGATCTGACCAGCAGTTTCACCTTCTTGATGAAGATGGTGACGAGACTGATCAGGAATATTTGGTTGATGACGGACATCAAGAATATTAGCAGAATCGTAATAGTTGTGAGGCTCGAACTCTTCGAGGTTTCTTACAGCATTGTTAGCAACCTGAATGTTATGATAATTATAGGGTTATATATGATACAAAATTCATTAAAAACAACTGCAGCTATTAACTGACAATCATATATCTCCGCCAGTTCATGCCAATAGCTTAGAGAGAGTTGTTCTGTAAATTTCACAGTTGCCTATTTCAGGAGAATCGACAGGAATATGGAGCTCATTGAATTTTTTAGCGACAACGTAATTGATCACATTAAAATGAGAGACCACAACTATTATCTTATGATCTTTGTATTAAGTCTTCAATAGCTCTTTCAGTTTTTCGGATTGTTTTTTTACGGTGAGAGGCTATTCGTAAAGGAGTCCTTAGTGCATCTAACTAAGCATTGCCAAGCACTTCTCTTGGTGGATGTGAGCTTGCTTGTTCAAAATTGCCTGTTGGTACCTTATTTTATTCTCTTCAGATTAGTTACTGACAAACCATACATCTTCGGTCCCCATCTTAGAAAAATTGAGTTCAGGGTATTTTTTGACCTTTTGCGATATCTCTCCTCCATAATCGCAAGCTTCTCTAAAAGCTTACATGAGCAAAGGTTCCACAATAGTCTTGATTTTTCTATCTCCAAACAACGATTGGCAAGTTTGAAGGGCCCTTTCGAAAGGAGAAACTATGATCACATCGGGTGTCAATCCAATAAGAGTTTGCTTTGCTTTGGCACACTGTTCTAATCCCACGGGCGTAATTGGAGCATCAAAGAGTTCAGCGTTATGCTTCACACTTGTCAGATATCCTTCACATTTGGACAAGACTGCCCACTCTGATGAAAGATTGTGCTGTTTCTTGTAATTATTGTTAACTTAATTGTATAATGATTCGGCATGCCTGATGAATACAATTTAGGGATCGTTCATGGTCGCTAATTTTATAAATGCAGCTGTCAGATAAATTTAAAATTATTCTCAACAGATAACCAAAGTAAAAATAGCAAAGCAAATAGCGCAAACTGATTAGTTTAAAATAAAATGCCTTAACTTTGCGATAAAATATCATATAACGATCAGTTATCTATGCTCCCGTCTTTGGAAATACATTATTTTTTATTCTGGTCGTAAGTGGATCCTTACTGACAGCTCGTACAAAGTTGACTGCTCAGGTTGAAGTAAGGCCTGGCCTACGGGCAATTGATGCAAGATTGACTACTCCAGTATGGAGCTTCTGGTGGGCAGTCTTTCAGTCCAGCGTCAACCACTAAATCAGCATAATATGTCTTCATCCAAAAGTTATAGGTTTTGCCAGCGTAGATCAAGTTCTTGGACAGATGAGGGTTAGTATGGCTCTTGACTGCTGGAATTTTCAAGCATTTATGAGTTGTTTGACTGTAGTATTAGCCTTATTAGCATTTTGAGCAAATAAGCTTCTCTACATCGAATTGCTCATCGCTTGCACAAGATATGCAACTTTTATTGTTGAAGAAAGGCGTATCTTCAGGGCACACTTCAGAATGAGATAGAAGGCTCAATCTTTTGTTTTCCTTCAGTACATCAGATTCATTTATAGAAGACTTCCAATTCGCTGATTCAAGACGAGAGTACTGCAATTTTCTCAGGCAGTGATGGCTTCCTGAGTCATAATAGCTTTTATCAGGGCACTGCTCACACTGCTTACTCGAATAATCGAAGAGCAAGCCATTATCGCAGCTCATACATTCGTCAGACACAGACAGATATGGTTGATCCTTCTGGCATTCGACAACATTGTATTGTGTTAGCAGTTCCTTCTTTTATTTTTGTACTGCCTCGAGTGCCGTATTGGCAGGTAGAATTACTTTGTTTAGAGTGTCAGTATTTAAGTTGAGGAAGTATCGCGTTTTCTTTATGCAAGTGTGTGTAGTTTCATTGTAAAGTTGATTGGCCGCGCATTGAGTACAAGTATTGTTTTAATAACTAAACAATGGGTTAGGATCCTCGCAATTAATGCACGAAACATTGTTGTAAAAGGGCTTTTCATCTGGGCACTTTACCACAGAATAGTATTTCTTGAGTTATTATTCTTCAATATTTAGAATTGCGAATGTTTTATTCTCAGGTAGAATTATCTTATTTTAGTTTTCTTCTTTGATATTGGTGACATATCGGGTTTGTTTGATACAGGAATGAGTGCTGTTGTCATAGATTTTATTTGAGGGACAGTTAATGCATTTGGAGGTAGCCCAATCGAACAAGTTATTGACAGATTAATTGCAAGCAATGCAAGTTGAGCCATTGTAGAATGGGTTAGTCTCAGGGCACTCAATCACATTATAGAGCTCTTTCATCTTATCCTATTGATTTCGAAGGGATTAAGGAGTCTAAGTTGCTGGCAAAATAATCCGAGGCAGTGTCCCTACATTTGTAAAATGCCTGATCTGCTTCACACACGAATGCGCACTTTGGTTGTAGACCTGATTTGAAGAGCATTGAGTGCAGGAATTGCTGAGCCAGTCAAACAGATTGTCCGGAGTCTCGCATTTGATGCATTATTTTTGATTATAGAAAGGTTTGTCGATAGGGCATTATATCAAAGTATAGTTTTGGCGTAGCTAGGTTTACTCGTTTATTAGATCCGATAAAGTAGCATTTGAGGGTAGCACTAAGTTATTAAGTGCCTTTTCATCTAAATTGGAGTAATATCTGACGATCGGAGCACATGAGTGAGTTGTGGCATTGTATACCTCATTGGCTTTACAGCTTACGCAGGTAGAGGTCAGCAAGCTGAACAAACTGTTCGGGGCCTCGCAAGAAATGCATTACTGACTGTTATAGAAGGGTTTCTCTGCAGGGCACTAAACATCCGATTTGTATGAACTTAAGTTCCTTCCAGCAGGCATTATTAGCCTGCTCTCTGCTGCTTTTAAGTTAGACCCATAAGTGTCGAGGCAGCTATGCTCTGTAGCATTGAAATTAGCGCAATGGCTGCACTTTTACATCGAAACATTGAAATAGGGAGAAGGAGATTTACATTGCTGGCATTTTCCATCGAAGAAATAGGGCTCATCAATCGAACATACCTTTACGATTTTATGCTTTCCGGCCTATGCATATTTTTAGGAGAGCTATTTCAATGTTAAGTTCCCAAATAACCAGTTTGTCGCCAGTAAGTTAGTCTGTTCCTGGAGTTCCGGCGTGGTTGCTCCTAGCGGAAGTGTATTGCCTGTTGAGTAAAGATCTTTTGAAATTTGGTCAGCCTAGTTCTTAATATTTGTGAGGGATTTGACCATTTGATCATTGTGAGTGGGATCTGTTAGGTTTCTGATCGAAGCACTCACTCTGTCTGTTTACTACTAGATGTCTCCGATTCCTGCGTTTAGCTTCTGCATTTACTGAGGGCTGAGCCTCTGGCATGCCCACTCAGACTGGTTTATAGGCTTCACGATCAAGCCGTCCAGTTTATTAAGCTAAATCTGCTGGAGGTTGAAAGCAGCCTACAGCTTTTGGACCTTCAAATCGATTGTGCCAGAGCTATGCTCCTTGTCGGATAGAGAGGAGGAAGACTTGGATACAATATCATCCAAAATAATCTCGATACTGCTGTACGATTACTTCAGCCTCGACACATAATTGGATATCGATAAGTGCATTTTGAGATGGAGGGCTTATTCTTGCTGGACCATCACGAACACAATGACACATATCCATACAAATCTGAGGTTATGCATTCACTTCGATGCTATAATACTAGTTTCTTATTATGACTGTTAAATAATCTCGACTCTATTCATATCATAGACTCATAATATAAATAGTTCTAGTGTCAACCAAAATCTGTATAATCGATTTCATTATCAAATCGAAACATTGAATATACGACCATTTCTTTCGTAGCATTCCCATTTAGCGTGATAATTAGCAAGCAGCTTTTATATATGTCGCTGTTTTAATTTATCAAACATCAATACGCATAATTTATAAATAATAGTCATGAACCAGAATTCCGTAGTTTTAATCCTTTGCGCGTTGGCTCTCAGTCAAAGTGCAAATGTGCCCCGTTTAGTAGCCCCTGAAAGCAGCAACTTCTTGGGCGTAAACGATTATTTGGTAAGCCCTCTCGGGTATTACCGGGCCTATTTGAACCCAGCTAATTGCAGAATAGTCACACAAAAGCTAATAACCACATAAAACCCGACGCGATATGTCGACGATGGCTCTCTCTGGCCCAACTCAAATGCGAACCAAAACTGTGAGAAGATTTTTATCCAGCCTAATAGTTTCTAGTTAGTCAATGATCGAAATGGTCTCTATGGAAATTTCCTCAAATAAAATAAATAGTCTGCAGTGTTCTTTCTTGACGACATGGGCAATCTCAAATTTAGACAGTTCGATTCAGAGGGAAATTACGATGACGCCCAATTTATCATATCCCAATCCAAGTCTCTGCTTCAGCCAAACTCCAATGATCCCAGCTTGCTTTCCAACTCCATTCATGAGAATCTTCCCCTCAGCAAGTACTTCGTGAACTCAAACGGATGGAGATTTGATTTTGGCGAGAATAGCACACGGATAAGTAAAGGAAACATCAGTAAGACTGTTGACAACCGAGGAATCTCCAACCGAGTCACCAGTGTGACTGATAAATAAGGAGAGTCAAGGTATGCGTTGCTGCCTGGCATGACACTGCATCCTCGAGCAGGAGATAATGATAGGGCCGATCGAAGTAATTTCGCTAACGCCTTTGTTCAGATCGACGATTTCTACCCAGTTGTAAGAGTGTTCGACTCTAAAGGGTATCAGATTGGAGAAATGGGATTGAACTAGCCCTTGGGGCAGCCTACAAGGCCGTGTCCGTAGTATACTTTTTACTATCGTGGCAACTGCATTTAAAGCTGTCCAGCTCCTTACTATTCCTAAATTCGGAGCAAACATGGCCAATGCGTGGCATCTTGTGAAATTGGATCCGCAGTCAATGAAACCACCCGGGTCTGCACATCCAGAAACTATCCAGCATTGAAAAATTCACTGGTATCAACCAATAACGCAGAAATTGGATCTTATGAGTTTGGTAGTTACTGCAAAGCAAACAACAAATACTACCTATCTCTGGCGAACGCCTGTGTGGATGCATGCCCTGAGGGGTATATAGGCATCGATCTTATCGCTTCTGCAAATGCCACTGGGAATATCTGCACGCAATGCCCAAATAATTGCCTCAAGTGTGAGAAGGATGACTCGTTTCGGCAGTTTATAAAATGCAGCACATGCCTTGCCGGGCACACGCTGAACATATATGGCGTATGCGTGCTCTCATGCTCAATCCAGAATTGTGCAGCTTGCCAGAGCTCAAATGCAAACGGAGTGCAAACATGCTCAAAATGCCAACCATTCTTCGCTTTAGTTAATAACACCTGCACATGTAAATATCTGACTAGCCTTAGCTACTTGCCGTAGTGAGCAGTTTCCGATCATTGAAAACAGCGGGCAATTCCATTGCTATCAGTTCTCAAATCCACGCAACTCAAACAGCCGAAACAATTTCACAGGTGCTTACTACAATAATAAGGGATACGTATTTCGAAAGTAGTGCCCTGCCTTCCATTATATCTTTAATGAAGAATGCGTCATCGTCTGCCCACCTGAATTTAAGGCATCCGGAAAAGCCTGCATTTGCATAGATGAAGTTGGTTCATACAATTTGGCAGGAACTTGCACAAAAAAGCCATCACTTGTTTAGGGCGTCTATTACTAGAGTTCTTTAAATAGTTATCTTAATTGCGTACCTGGTTGCATTTCATGCAATTAGAACGGGTGCCTGAAATGCCAATAAGATAGCGTGCTGATTGTGACACAATCCGGGAAATCTTCATGCCAACAGAACAGTCCTTTTTTCAATTGCAACGAACAATATTACAACTTTGATAAGATAAACAGAATATGCTACTCCAAGAGTATCACTAATACAAAAGCAATTCCAAACTGTGCATTCTCCATTGACAACAGCACTTGCCTTGCTTGTGGTGCTTCATTCTATAAATCGAATGGCGCCTGTGTGAGCACATGCAATACAAATCAATTTTTATCTGAAGGTGCATGTTATGAGAGATTAAATGGGTGTAGCAACATTCAAGTCAATAAAGTAAAACACTTGGCTTCTCTCAGCAGTGACATAATCAATAGTGATAGCTATGTCGCCGCAACCAGAAATAAGTACTTCATCTCAGGTGACACCATTCTATAAAGCATGGACATTCGAAAAGAATGCTATGTTGAAAGCCCAGCTAGTTATCAAAGAAATCGTTATTACTAAACGCAAAATATCGTATGTTTGGCCTGCCCCTATAACCGCACAGTAATAGACAACGAATGTGCTTTCGAGAGTAATTCTATTTGTAAGGACATATCAAAGAGATTTTATGACCCAGTCAAGAAATAATGCATAGAGAGCTGTCCTTAGGCCACGACTCCGGCAAAAGAAGAGTCATCAGAAACCCTAACATGCGTCGATCTGAAACTTTCAAGCTCCAAAGCTCCAATCAAAATCGATAGCTCAGTGCACCAGCTCGATGATAGCACTTACATATATTACTTCGTTATCGATGGCGTCCTAAAAAACCCAGAGAATGTGCCAGTGAAGGTGATATAAAATAAAGTAAAAGACCTCCAAGTGGGCCAAGGAACGGGTTTAAATTCTGGCTAATTTATTAACACAGACACCACATTCAAAAACAGAACGTACATATCTCTGAAAAGCTCATCGAAGGATCTTGCCTTAGATTTTAGCGAGTCTCTTGAGAAATTGGAAACCACAGACGGCAGATTTTTATCAGACGCCATTTATGGAGTGAAAAAGTAGTCGACTTACCTCACCTATCAAGGGACTTGGCTCGCAATTGTCGCGTATTCATTTTCCATTTTGACAGTCATCCTGCATGCGATCTATATCGGGAATTACTTGCTCTATAAAGTCGACAACTTGCTCATTTTTGTCCAAAGCATATGGTACTTTGCTTTCATAAATATACTGGTGGGGCACTCGTTAGGGCAGTTTTACTGGGGATTTTCATGGGCCCATTGGAAGTTTTTCCCGAACTTCTTCCGAGGCACCATTCCGAGCAAATACATCTAGGGATTCAACTTTAATGAAGTAGATGAGTAATATTTGCCTAACAGCTATCGGCTGGCGACTGGAGATGCAAACTTCATCCGCAATGCAGGGTTCTCCTTCAGCCTCCTGATCACTTTTCTCATCGCTTTCGCTGTGGTGCTCTTGCTGTTGTTTATCGTCAAGAAGGTCTGCAAAAAAACTGAAGTGTGGTACTTCAAGATTATCAAGGGGGCCTTCTTCGGGGCTATTTAGTTCGTGTCTTTCAACATCTTCTACTGGGCAGTGGCGCATTTGCTATTTAATGGCAACAAGTTCGATTCCGCTTACCCTGACTAGCCGATAAGTCATGTCAACTTCAGGTATCGGTGCTCAGTCGCTGCAATAGTCTTTGTGATCCTCGTGCCGTTGTACATGATAATTCGCGGCTTTTTCCATCACATTGCCGGCCTATATATGCTCAAAAGAGTAGCTTACGGAGTGATTCTGCCAGGCTCAGTTCATGAGTTCATTTACGAAAACCAGGACAATGTCACCTCGATTTTGACACCCAAACAAAAAGTAGTGGCAGCAATAGTGATCTTCGAAGCCCTGTTCGTGTTGCTAAGATTCTTGCTTGAGAAACCGAAAATAGTGAGATACAAGGTGTTCATTATCGCCGAGAGTCTGCTCATAATCATTTCATTTTTGATAATGTACCTTTGGAATGTGACAGGAGTAATTTCGTTGTTCGTCTCTATTTTCATATTCCTGTTCATGCTTTTCCTAATTTAGGATCTCATCGATGTGTACAATGATGCCAGGGATGAGTTCTATGATGAAGACGTGGCGATAGTACCGGGAGCCATGCACAAAATCCCAGATTCTGAAAGGGTCGGATACCACTGATTCACAACACAAACCAAATATTTTTAAGTCTATAATTTAGGTGATAATGAGATTACTGAACTATTAGATAGATTTCATTGATTAATTTAATGGGTCTTACAACAAAGTTCAATAAATACTTTAGAAGTAGGCGGCATATACAATAATATAGTTAGTAGAATGAATACTTGATGACAATTAAAGAAATAATGAATCGAATGAATGGATCAATTTCGGTTAAGGGCACTGAGAATATCCTCAGGTGCGTTAATTTTGCTGCCCTATGTAAGATCGTCGATGCCAAGGGTAAGCTCGCCATCTATTTTAATTAAGACTGCAGGGTCGATAGTCTTGACGACTCTTTGCTCGTAATCTTCGGTAATGAAGCAGCTTCTGTATTGGGCTGGCAAGTTGGGGTTTATTCTGGCGTTGAATGTGAATGCAGATGTGTTGATCCCCGAAAATCTGAACTCCACCAAAAATTGGCCTTCGCTGTTCGCAACATACTCGATCAAGACTTGCACGGGAACTGCTGCTTCAGTCACTGACACTGTCAGGATTTGATAGCAGTCCACGCATTGCAAATCCGTAAAGCAAGTTGGAACATAAGATAGCTTGATCGACTGGTAGACATTCTGTGTTCGCACCACTGCTCCTTTAAGCTCAATGATCGATCGTCTGGGAATAAAGTTATTGCATGTGCTTCTTTTTATGCTTGAACCTCCTGAACAGCTCCATCCATTTTCCACTTCACACTTGTCATTGCAGCCATCATTCTTATTGGTATTGCCATCATCGCAAGCTTACTGCCCATTTTTGCGGCCGTCTCCACAAATTGCCTAGCAGAATGCCACGTTTTGTCCAAATACATTTTGGACTAATCTTTAGAACCCAGGGGCACATTGTGTGCAATCGGTTGAAGATGTGCATGATCGGCAGTTTTCAGTACAGGCTTCGCAAGTCCCTTCACTATTTAAGAAATAACCAATAGTGCAGGCAGATTGACGTGTGCAGAAACCATTTTTAAGCTCAAACGATATATCAACACACTGGGTGCACTGATTAGCGGATGAACCAGTGCATTTACTGCATGTTGCGTGGCAAGGAAGACACTGATCTCTATTTCCGTAGAAATTTGGGTTGCAAATGCAATCTCTGCCATTATATGTCGAACGGGGATCACATGTTCGGCATACTCCATCTATTCTAAAGAATCCGGAACGACAAACGCAGGAAGTGGAGTTCCATGCCTCATTTAGGCCACATGAGGTGCAGGCTCCACCTATCAAATTCTGATTTGGGTTAGTACAGACGCAGATAAGTCTTGCTTGATTCCATACCGAAGAAGGTGGGCACGTTGGTTGAGTTCGGCAGACATTGCCCTACAAATAGAATCCATTGACGCACTGGCAAATTCCAGATTGATTCGGGAATGCGTTAGCTGGGCATGCGATAATTTGCCGACAGATGCCAGTTGATGGGTTCAGTTCATATCCAGGAATGCAATTGCATCTGGTTCGATCGGAACTGGGTGCTGAAAAGACTCCACAGGCTTGGCATCGGAAGTTTAGACTTCCATCGTCGATAAAGATGGAAGTAAGGCTTTGACAGATACAAGCAGTTTTTGCGGGATTCGGGTAGGAGTTGGTAGGACATAGGCGGCAAGCGTTCGAGATCCAAGCAGTTCCCTCTGCACATACACATTCCCCATTAGACCATACATTATTCGCTGAGCATCGAGGTACGCAATTTCCACCCACTCTTGTAAACTGTGCAGAGCAATCACAAACTCCTGTAGCTGAATTGTATACCTACACTGCCTTACAAATTGGAGGCCTTATGCAAAAGCCAGACGCATTCCTAATGAACCCTGGGAGGCAAACACATTGGTTGCCAACATTTTGCTCATTGGCTTTGCAGACCAGTTAAACAATGCATTGATTTGTAAATTGATTTCTGACGAACCCAGCTCTACAGACACAATTGAATTAAGTTGAGGACCAAACTTGGTTTACTCCGCATGGAGGAATGGATATGCAAGCACCAGAGGGATTCCTATAAAATCCATTAACGCAGTTGCATATTTGTCCATTCCATACTTGGTTTGCTCCGCATCTGATTTAGCAAATTCCTGCTGCGTTTCTCTGGAATCCTGCTATACACTGACAAACTCCGCTGGCTAGAACTTAGTTTTGACCACAATTTTGAACTCTTACACAAATGTTTTGGAAATTTCTCTCGAAGCCTGGCAAGCATATGCATTGATTCTGAGCATTGATGTATCCGTTCTGAATACAAGACCTTCTACAAGTTCCTTCAACATCAACAAACCCATTTGAGCAGACACAGGCGACTCCATTCCAAAATTAGTTTTGGCCACAAGACTGAGGTCTCACACAGGAATTCGCAATTAATTCGAATCCAGGGATGCATAAACACTGGTTTTGGTTGTCGAAGTATCCGTTTGGCCTGCACAATCTCCTGCAGATTCCTTGAACATTAATTTGTCCAGCCTGGCAAGATTGCTATTTCTTGCAAATGGTGAATTTCCTGTTGTATATGTTGTTTATTTGAAAATTGTGGGGGCCATCGATTTCATAGAGCCCGCCCGTTAATCCAAACTCGTATTTGCTGTGTAGTTTTGGATAAACGATGTAACTGATTTGAAGAATCTCAATGCTGGGATTAGCATTGCTATAGAATTGCACAACGATGCGGCCATCAGCTTTGTCGATGGCTGAAGCAACAAGAGTAATATTGAAGTTATTGGCATCTGTCCTAAACCCAGAAATGAATGTCAGAATCTCATAGTCAGTGTTGCTTTTCAACCGATACACTGGCACGCAATGCTAAATAACTCCCACGTTGTTGGGATAGCCAGCAGAGTTGGAAGAGTCAAAAGGGTTTCCAACGAAGGAGCCAGCAATAATATCGAGCAATGCACTCACAAGGTAAGTGATTCGGATGCTGGCCCATTTTTGGTCATCGGTGATAAATAAAGATAAAATCAGAGTGTTTCCTCCTGCTTGTTTTCCTCCATTGACTTTGTAATCAAAGCCGTTAATGGGGTTATATCCATTGATGGAAGAGGTGGCTGAATATTGAAATAAGTTACATACAGCAACTTCATATCCTGTGTTAGTCACTGGGAAGTTGTCGATTGGGACATTGTAAGTGTGCAGACGAGGACGGCCAGGGTTTTGTCTTGTGACTGTATAGCCCCCTGAGATAATCTAACAATGTACCTGATTGCAGCAGATCTGATGGATCTGAACTACCGCAGGACTGAGACCAAGCGGCACTACACAGTAATAAAACAAGTAGACAATGGAGTTTACTCATAAACTTAACTAATTATGCTTTCGCCATATTATAAACAAGCATATAAATAAGAAATCCTCATTGCCAGTAAAGTATTACATTATAGAATTCATGATAGTGCTATCTCTAAAAAATCGATATGCAGTTTTAATATTTCTCTGACTCTGCTTGAGAATACTGGAGCCATCTAACCCGAACTCAAAGTCAGCTGCCTTTGCTGAGGGCTTGATAAAATGCTGAAAACTGCTCAAGCCTCGCTATTATAAATTGTGAAATAGCAGAATTGAATATCAATCATGGCAATAAATAATAAGTAATAACAGTCGAAGGCCTTAAACAGGCTAAGGGATGTCAGCTTGACATAATTTATTCCTAAGAAACCGATATGGACATAAAAAAATACTTTGCAGCGAGTTACTGATTATATTATATTTTTAAATAAATTAAAAAACATATATTTAGCGAACTTCATGGCTTACTTTTCTGATTTTTACGTTTATATTGAAGCGAATATAATTTTATAATGGGCCGGCTTCTTTGATGAAATCGAATGGCATTTGTGCAAGCATATAAATCGAAGAATATTTACAAATCCGAGCGAAATTGAACAATTTAAATGAAGCGCTCGTGTTCTCAGCTGAGGGAGATCTCTGAAATAAGGGGAGCTTTTGAAATTCAGGGCATCAAGGTAAGCAGCTGACAAAAATTAGATATCGTTATATCATTTACTAAATCAGGCAATTAACTATTAAATTGAAATGAAAAGGAATATATCGATAGCCCTGCTTTTTATAGTTCTCTTGAACTTGGCAGCCGCTGCTCAGTATGATGGATTCTCTCTTTGCAATCTCTGTGGCAATGGGCGGTGGTAGTCTGGTCTTGGGGAACAATGCGACGACGGAAATAAGGTCGACAATGATCCATGCAATAATCAATGCCAAATCAAAGTCGGATACACATGTTCAGGCAGTCCGTCAGTTTGTGTCCTAATTTCTCGTCCAACATGCGGAAATAGTGTCCGTAATCCGAACGAGCAATGTGACGATGGAAATACAAATTCTGGTGATGGCTGTAGTGCCAACTGCTATATTGAAAACGGTTTTATATGCGTTGATCCCAATCCAAATGCTCCTGATATTTGCTCAGTTATACCAAACCTAATTTGTGGGAACAGTAAAGTTTAAACCAGTATACTATAAACTTGCGATGATGGCAACACTGTCTCGAATGATGGATGCAGTTCAGGATGCAGAGTTTAGGATGGCTACAGCTGCGTGTTTGAGGAAGGAGGCCTCTCTACCTGTGTGACCACTGCAATTTGTGGCAACTTTATTAGGTAACTCGGCGAAGAATGTGACAATGGGCGAGTAAATGGCTGCATAAATTGCTTAATCCAAGCAGGCTATGTTTGTACGACACCATACTGTCAAGCTTCACAATGTAATGATCCACCAGTTTGCGGAAATTCCATCCGAAACAGCCCATAAGAGTGCGATGTTGGCCCTGCAGATACTGCGGCCTGTGTGGCATGCAAAATTACAACCGGATATTCCTGCACTGATGATGCAAATGGATTATCAGTCTGCACCATAGTGCAAAGATGTGGAAATGGTATTGTCTAAGCTGGGTAATAATGTGACAATATCGCCAATGATGGGTGCACAGCTGCCTGCAAGATCATTCCTGGCTACTCCTGTGTTGTTAATGGTGCTGGATCATCGATCTGCTACTTGTGTGGCAACTCCAGAGTTGAAGGGCAAGAATAATGCGATAATGGCAATCAAGTAGGCTGCCGAACATGCAAAATTGAGCCAGGATACTCCTGTACAACCCAACCCGATTTTAATTCTGTCTGTCTGTTCTCTGCTTGCGGTAACAACATCAGATAAGCGCTGGAAGAGTGCGATAATGGCAACAAAGAAGGATGCGTTGGCTGTCGAAAATAAACTGGATACACTTGCTATGAAAATTCGCAGAAAGCGTCGATTTGTTTCTATACTACATGCGGCAATGGCATTAAACAAGGGATATAAGAATGTGACAATTATAATGAAATCGGGTGCTTACAATGCAAGATCTCTCCCGGCTATACATGCGTCGAAACTACAAATGGCTTTTCTGTTTGCACAGTGGCTCCAACTTGCGGAAATGGGGCGAGATAAGGCACTGAAGAATGTGACAATGGTAATCGCCCAGGATGCGTCAACTGCAAAGTCCAAGCTGGCTATACTTGCACTGAAAACTTTATTAAACTTTCAAACTGCGTCCTCAATCCATTCTGCGGAGACAACATCAGGCAAGCAACTGAGGAATGTGATAATGGAAATAAATTAGGCTGTCTTAGCTGCAAATAAGACTTAGGATATTCTTGTTCATAAAATGTGAATGGCTTCTCCACTTGTGTGGCTTCAGTTTGCGGTAACTTAATTACTGAAAAAGATGAGCAATGTGATAATGGGAACAAACTCGGGTGCCTGGGCTGCAAAATCGATACAGGTTATTCATGCGTAATTACCGGAGGGAAAACAACTTGCACATTACTTCCAGTCTGTGGTGATGGAGTTAGGCAGTTACCCTTATAAGAGTGTGATAACGGGAACAAAACTGGGTGTATTGACTGCAAAATTGCCCCTCTATATACATGCAACGAGGATTTCTCAGGCCTTTCCTTTTGCAGGCCTTCAATATGCGGTGATAGAATCAAAGACGACAAAGAGGAGTGTGATAATGGCAACAGACAAGGATGTTTAGGCTGTAAAATAGAGCCAGGATTCATATGCGAGACAAACCCAGCTGGCGCATCAATATGCACTTTTAAAACTACCTGTGGAAATTTTATCAGGTAGTTCAACGAGCAATGCGATAATGGCAATACGACTGGATGCATTGACTGCAAAGTAAGTTTTGGCTATGAGTGTTTCGAAGTTTGGAGAGAAAGATCCTAGTGCAGGCCTACTGTTTGCGGCGATAGCATTAAGCAGGAAGGAGAGGAATGCGATAATGGCAAACTTGCTGGCTGCTTAGATTGCCGTATTGGGCTTGGATATCAGTGTACTCTTGACTCGAGAAACAAGTCTACATGCTTCTTGAAGAGTGACTGTGGAAACGGTATCATAGAAACGGGAGAGATCTGTGACAATGCTAAACCTGGATGCATTAAATGCCAAGCTGATACCGGATATAGCTGCATTAACAATGTATGCACTGCTATCCCTTCAAATTGCGGGAATTCGATTAGATAAATTGGAGAAGAATGCGATAATGGAAATTTCGTTGGATGTCGATCTTGCAGGGTGGATGAGGGATATGCTTGCTATGGAGCCATATTCACCACTTCTTAATGCACAGTGGTTGCAAAATGTGGAGATGGCCGATGGCAATCTATCAATAATGAAGAGTGTGATGATGGTAACAGAGTTAATGGAGACGGCTGCAGCTTGAACTGCGCTATCGAGCCTCGCTGGTAATGCCCCGATCGAAGGCCTGATAGAATTACAGTCTGTAACAAAGCTATACCCAGAGGCTGTGGGGATGGAGTATTTACGCCACCAACCTAATCCTGCGACGATAGCAACGACAGAAATAATGATGGCTGCAACAAATACTGCTAAGTTGAGGCAGGATATGTGTGCGAGCGAGTAGGAAGTCGCACAGCGTGTGTACTAATAGGAGAAGGGCCTGGATGTGGGGATGGCATCGTCAACCCGACAGGATAAACCTGTGATGACAAAAATAACGTTTCTTATGATGGATGCAGTGCGACTTGCCAGATCGAGTGGGGATGGGAATGCAAGCAAGTCAGGGTTCCCTATACTTACTCGATTTGCAACAGAAAATGCGGAAACAATGCATTCGAACCTGAATTCAAAGAAGAATGTGACGATGGAAATCCTTACGTCAATGACGGATGCAATGGCCTATGCCTCATCGAAAAAGGATGGGAGTGCACATCTGCCCCTGGCAGACCATCAAGGTGTTCCCAAAATCAGCCGACTAAGTGCGGTAACGGAAGAATTTAGGCTGGATAGGAGTGCGACGACGGATACGCCTTCTCAAACGACGGCTGCTCGAGCACATGCCGGATATAATCTGGGTGGTAATGCGCTGGAACCCCAAGCTATTGTTATCACTTCGGCAACGGAACCAACCAAACTGTCTGTGGAGATGGTGTCAAAGCTGGTTCAGAGAAGTGTGACGACAATAACAAGTTAAGCAATGATGGTTGCAGCAACTAATGCAACATTGAAGATGGATGGACATGTGTAGAGCACGCTTTAAGTCGAATCTCACATTGCACCAGGATCGCGAGATGCGGAAACGGATTGATCGAACACCCCGAACAGTGTGATGATGGGAACACTAACGATAATGATGGATGTGCTAATTGCAAAGTTGTAACTCGCCTATAAAGATGTGGAGATGGAATTGTACAGCATTTAAGAGGGGAAACATGCGATAATGGAAACCAGCCAGGGTGTGTTCATTGCACTATTGAAAGCGGATGGAGATGTGTCAATTATGCAAACTTGCCCTCGCACTGCGAAAGGATGACCTTACCAGTGGAAGTATGTGGCAATGGAAAGCTCTAATTATCCAACTCCGAGGAGTGCGATGATGGCAATCTCAACAACAACGATGGGTGTCGAAGCACCTGCACTCAATAGCCTGGATGGCAATGCTTGAATTATGCGGGACAGCAGTCATCCTGCTATATTCCCTATATATGCAAATACACGAACTACCATATTGCATACCTAAAGCTATCGCCATCAACTGTACAAATTTTGCAATCAACTGGGGCTGCAGGCGCCACAACGCTACTGGATTTGGTAAAACTGCTCATAAGCAACGGCCCAACAAGCGCTATTGTCAACCAGGGGCTATGGACCCAACTGAAAGCCAGATAAGCGCAATTCAATTCAAACTAATGGAGTAGCATTAGATGGCACTTAAATGCATGCACAGGCTACACTCAATTATGAGTTTGATTCATTTATCCTCCCAAATTCCCTATTCTTGTATCATCCTAATATCTCCTTGTATCGGGCGATTCGCTATTATGAATGATCTTATTTTGAATGTTATCAATATTTTAGGGGATTACGGAGTGAAGAGATTGAGATATATGCACTTTTATTACTAAATTTAATAATAAAATATTGGCAGATTGGCATGTACAACAGTCTGAACTCTCACTCCAGTTCCTCCTTACTTTGCGCCAAATCCGACTCAGAGGTTTCGAGCAACGCGGCCTACGTTGCGCCGAAGCAGAATCTCACTAACGAGAGGCTGGACAAATAATTTGTAAAGAAACTCACCCTGATTTAGCACTTATACCACAGATTCAATAAGCATATTCAAATACGAATTGAAAAGTGGGTCGAACTGCTTCTCCTCTGCGATCAGAACACAACCTACCGCAAAAGGAGAAATCTATACATTGAGCTCTTGTTGGAAATGGTGTAGAGAGACTATATAGGGTTCATGTTCGTGAAAATACCCCCGGAGGAAGTACCGAACATTACTGACAGCTAGTTTCGGCTGATCATGCAGGAGCTCAAGACTAAGAAGAAAGTTTGGCTCACCAAGCACTCCGAGGTTGTTATAAAAAAAATAGTCGAGCCTCAAGGAGATTCAGGGACATGTTTGGCCACTCCATGCTGCCAAACTGACCGATCTGTTTTACTCCCACCTAGGCATTAAGGAACCCAAAAAGGAAAATCAAAAGTAAGCCACGAAGAATGCGAGCCGCCCTTGAGAAATATTGAAATGAATGGGAGTGAAGGCGACAGTCTAAGAAGGAAATTTAACGACATGAGCAAAATAGAATCCAGTAAGAATGGGCAAGATGAGCAATAAAACACTAATGGCACTCATATCCTATACAGTAAGCTCTAGAAGCTCTTAGAAACAAAAAAATTGGATAAACTCCATTTGTCCCATTTGTAAGACAATTCAAGTTACCGTCAGCTGATCAATGCCCTGGATGTATATGAAATTTAGAGCTCGAAGCGAACAAGCAACCGGGCAAATAGCTAGCTTGCAGGTGAAAAGCAAGCACTCTCATACACTGACAACTCTAACAATTAAAATGAAGAGTAATCTTTGAAGATCGAAGAAGGCATTAACCAGATCAATTTGGCCCAGTTCATCAGCCCTCGAAGAACTGCATAAATACAGTATTTTCGGGCTAACTTACAATAGTGAAGCTAATATTGATATTCCATCCCTAATTCTTGATTGATATGATGATATTATTCTCGACTTAACTCAATTTGTATTCATTAAATTAGTCATTTTGTATTTATTCGAAAGTATTGCACTAGTCATTTGCTTGGAATGAGATGCGATTCGCCAAGCAAGTGATAGCATTTGCAACTTAACCAACTTAACGAATATAGACTGACATGCAGATCATTTTTTCTTTGCGTCCTTGAACTCGACTTTCCCCAAGGCATAATCTTCTCTAAATGCAATAACGTATGGCATGATGGACTCCCCGATACTTTCCAACTGCACCTTGACTTCCTCGTGCTTATACAAGATCTATGAAATTAATGACAGAGTACTTTCAGATTGAGGTTACCTGTTTTAAGTTAATCCTCTCCAATCCATAAGATCATTGGGATTTGTGAATTAAAAGCATGTGAAATTTGTTTGTCTGCTTTTGCTTTTTCAACATATAAGGTTTCTGCTTTTATGTTACTTGCCCAGAGCTTACTCAAAATCCTTAGCTTTTCTGCGACGGGAATCTTTCCGATTGTTGCAACGAATACCTCAACTTCATTTTACTTAACTTTTGCCTCGTAGAGCTTTTCGATAATTGTGAACAATCTTTCGATTCCTAAAGAGCCTCCAACTGAAGGAATCTGGTGTTGTGAAAACATACCAATCAAATTGTCATATCTTCCGCCCCCTGAAATTGAACCCAACTCGGACTTTTTATCTGTGAGCACTATTTAGAAAATGAGACCAGTATAGTAATCCAGTCCTCGAGCGAGTGACAAGTCAAAAGAGACCTTCTATATTCGACTCATCGCTTCGAGATAAGTAAACAACTTTTACATTTCAGTGATTTCGCCTCCTATTGATTAGAGGGTTTGTTTGAAGATGTGCCCTTCCTTTATCTTGTTTAACAGCTCAAAAGGATCTCCTTTGTTCTGAGTTAATACGCCAAGAATGTCAGCCTCCTCCTCTTTTACTCCTTTGGCTTTGACAAGCTATTACTTGACCTACTTCCAGGAGAGTTTGTCAAGTTTGTCAATACTTGAGCAGATAGCCTTGAATAAATCTGGGTTGCACTTGGCTTATTTTATCATAGCTTCGAGTATCTTTCTGTGATTCACTTTCACTTTGTAATCTTTGATTCCTAAGCTTTAGAGGATTTCTTGCATTATTGAAAGCACCTCAGCATCAGCAATCATGGAGTCGTAAGTCCCAGCTATATCGAAATCGCATTGATAAAATTACCGGAAGCGGCCTTTATTGATAGTCGGCTGGTCTCTGCGGTACACTTTTCCAATGTGGAACCGCTTTATTTTCTGAATGTTTGTGTTCATGGCCATGAATCTTGCAAAAGGTACGGTCAAGTCATATCTCAGCGAGCAGAGTTACCCGCCTTGGTCAACCAAATCATAAATCAGCTTTGAATCCTCGCCATATTTGTTGGTGAGAACATGCTTGAGCTCGAAGACGGGAGTATCGATTTCAACAGCGCCATGCTTCTTAAAGATTTTTACTATCTGGTCGATCACAGTTCGTCGAATAGCCATTTGATTTGGCAAATAATCTCTTGTTCCCTTGGGAGTTTTAATTTCGAATTTTCCTTCTTCTGCATCTAAAGCAGCCTATTTATCTTTTTTCTTGGCCTTCTAATTTTTGGGCTTATTCACAAGGCTTGCGATGGGCTTGTCGTCTACGTTCTCATGAGGCAGCTCGGGCTTGTCTTTGCGAGTGGCCAGACCATATCTGGCCTTAAAGGTTGTTTACACTTAGTTCATCGAGGCTCTTATTGGTTGTAGAAAATTATTAAATGCTCTGAGAAAGGCTGGCAATTTGTACATATTTAAAACTAAAAGATAAAAGACATCTATTGAATATAAATCATTTGATCCTTCCTCCTCTTATCTATTATCGACTTAATAATAGAGGAATGACTTGCATGAAACTTGCAATCTAACTAAGTGGAATTTTAAATGAGTTGTCCACTTCCTGAAAGTAAAGAACCATGCAATAGTTCAGGAATATCCTAACTGTCCATATTTATGGCTTTTATCCTTCTTTTTATCTTCAATATTCTACTATGAATAAGAATTTCTTTTTCATGAATTACATCCTTATTTCACATTTAGTTTTGGCTTTAGTAAGTCGGTGTCTTGATTGAGAGCGCTCATTGCAGCAGAATATGATATAGATAGAAACCGAGAAGAATGATCAATGAATTGGGCGATTGGTCTAGTGGTATGATTCTTGTTTAGGGTACAAGAGGTCCCGGGTTCAATTCCCGGATCGCCCCCTTTTTAGCTATCTAATAACCTTTATTCCGCAGCATACTATTTGGGCTGAGCTTAATGCCGCTTGCACAATTAGCAAGATTTTATGGTTTTTATTGAATGCAAATATGAATGGTATATAACCTTTGCTTCTCAATTTTCCCACAGCTTTTTGTGTTTATTTTTAAGCATTGGAAATGCCAAATCCATAATAATAGTTAGTCTCTTTTTTCTTATCGGCGAATAAAACAAAAATGGAACCCTAATGGTGAACAGATTATGCATTCTTATCTGATTAATAATTGATAAGGTTTTGAGGGGATATTCCTGCATATAATCAGATATTTTTGAATTTGACGACCCAAAATTATTGGATTCGAAAAGAAACAATTGAGGGTCGAATACAAGTCAAGACTTTATTGGAAAATTTCTGTGAAGGGAAAAATAAGCCATAAATATTTCATTTTTCCCATGCTAGTAAGCAATCCGCATTAGTCTATATGGTTAGGATATCAGGTTTTCACCCTGACGGGCCGGGTTCGATCCCCGGATGCGGAACTTTTTATTTGTTCTCACTTTTGTTTATATTTTTTAAACTCGGATCTTTGCTTGAAAGGCATTTAATTCGTGCATATCTCCCTCCATGTATCTTCTCATATTCGTGTTTCCAAATGAACACCTTTTTGAAATGCTTGACAAAGAATAAAAGCCAGCAAATAGCTTCAAATTTTCAGCAAATCAATTCACAATAAATGCGAAATTGATGCAAACTAACTTCATTTTCTTTCTTTCTCGATTTTAAATTTATTTATAAAACTGAGTTCCAAGGGCTATTCATTAACTCACTTGATCTATATTGGCATAAGATGACATAACCGTCATGAGCTTAATTTATTGATTATAGGAGACAACACAAATATCTAACATGGATAATTGAGATCGGGAATATTATGGATGACTAAAATTGAAATAGAATGAAAAAGCGATACTTTACTTTATATTTCGCTACCTTTAAAGTTATTGAATTGCTTACATAAGTTACAAATTAATGAGTTTGAAAGTTTTGTGCTTTGGAGATACCAAATTTCTGGAGCGTGTCGTCGCGCAGGTGCGTCCTGAAATTCGTGAGATCGATAATGAAGACTAGATCATTGTCGATAATTTAGACATATGTGGCAACTCTTTTCTCTTATTTTCAATTAGAAACCACGAGTTGATCGGCTCGCAGTCAACAGGAACGACCTCAATAATGTACTTTATCGACGCACAGCAACCTCTGTACGAACAGAAATAGTTACTGTTTAGCGTTCTCGACGAGAGGCAATAATTCGAGGGACTGCCAATCACTATTGCCTTTGATAAGGATCAATGTACACCTCGTAATGATATGATGTAGATCTGCAAATTAAAGATATCGTGAATAGCTTTTAACTGTTCAAAGTTAAGGATAGAGCCAGTATGATCAAATAGATAGATCTCAAGGATAAAAGCACCGTCGATGAAATATTTTCATGGATTTAAAATCAGAATCAGTCCAGAAAGACCAGAACTTTTGATGCACCTCCCAAAATTGTCAAGCTCAAGCCCAAGTATCGTGAGTCCCAGCCAGAAAACACTGAAAAGAAGTATGAGGCGATTGTTACCGACAAGAAATTCAAAGCCCTGAATGTCAAAGCTCAAGAAGAGGTAATCCAGCATTTATACTTAGGCCTATATTGAAAATTAAAAGGAAAAAATAAAAAATTAGAACATGGAAAAGCAGTTGGCAAACTTCAACAGGAACAAAAAGAAAATGTCACCTTATGATATCAAGGCAACGCCAAACCCAAAAATATAGGCAAATCTGCATTTCTTTCTGAAAGACCCGCGAATCGAAAAAGCTCAGGAAGTAAATATAAAAATACAAACTGACGAATTCAAAGAACTGCCAAAACAGAAGCCCTATCTGGCAAAGAAAACAGGAATCAATGCATCAACACAAATTTAATACACATAGTTATTTGATTTTGATACGGAGGTTCATCCTATTTTGGAGATACTCACCACAAGAGCATTAGAAGAGGCAGTTTTGGAGATTTAATAGCACGAGGAATGTTTGAAGATAGCGAAATATAAGAGCACATACAACGAAAGAGTCAAAAAGCAGAACAAACACGAAAGTGACAATATTGAAACCGAAAATGAGGCTATCAAATAGAAATAAAGGATCCTCGAAATTGCGAGGAAGAAAGATCACAACAGGAGGGTTGTCGCGAAAAAAGAAACTTACTATTCCATGGCGGGCAAATTCTTATAAGGAATATATCGCAGTGCCTCAGTTACCCTTTACAAGAAGAATTTCTATCCCAATGACTTCCAGCATCTTCTGAAAACTTAGTATATACCCAGTGTTTTAGAGCTCGCTTTCAAATCATATGATAAAATTCTTGCTAAAGAAAAATCTCTTAGCAATGTGTTTGAGAAGGATTGTATGAACCCAATCATCGATAAATGCAGGACCCTCAAAACAAAGAACAAGTAAATTAAATAGAAAAAGGAGCAAAGGCTGATAAATAAAGGGGATAAAATTCGGTATGTTCACATCGCTTATGACCACCCAGATAGCCACAAGTTTTCTTCTTTTGCAAAGCTTTTAAAAAGAGAACTTGATGGGTCCTTGGAAGAATTCATCAAGGCCAGGGAAGACGAAATTCAATAAGCTGAAGATAAAATGCAGGGTGGAGAAATAGATGAAGCATAACTCACGAAAGTGAAAGAAAAGGATAATATATTATTTTCAGAGTAGCACCAGGAATTTTTGTTGAACACAGAGAATACAGTTTGCTTTTCAGTGACGTCGAATAGATTTTAAAAGCCAACTAAGCCACATCAAGTAATAGCAGGAGTTCATTGCTTCAGTAACGAAGGGATTTTATTAAATACAATTGAAACGGATAAGAGTTGCGAAAAAATTCAATATGCACAATGCGTGAATGATTTGAGGCATTACCGAAGCCAAATTAACATGGATGACGGCATCGTAATCAACATTGAGGATATTCCATAAAATGTAAAATCGCTCATCTTTTATGCCAAAGTCAACAAAGCGAGCTCCTATGCTGGATAGAATGAATCGAAGGCCATCAAGAATGCTGCGTACGGATTCGAGCTATACGAAAAAGCAATCTCCATCAACAAATAAGCATTTGGGGAAAAGATTAATTGGCAATAGTTCATAAAATCTGGAGAGGAGTAAGTAGGAGGAGAGGAATTGAAGAAGGTCGACAAGAAATAAGAGTACGTTATTATTTATTCTTACCATTTACGAAGAAGAACAAAGGAATTTTGGCACTTCTAAGAGATAAAAGTTACGACGAAGCCAATAAGCGAAGAAGCCTAAGAATAATTTACCGAAAAAGTGGCCAACTTCTTCAAGCAGAGCCTTTAGATCTTCAAAACAGAAGAAGAAGAGATAAAGGCCGTTGTCAAGAGCCCTTCTCGTGGTTCAAAAAGAAAATCCAGAAAGAATATCGAAGAAAAGTAAGTAATCCGGAAACTCGAAATTGGAATTACTTCAAGAATCCTGAAGTAAACAAAAATTGATTTAAACGAAAGTTGGACTGAGATATTTAACAAGTTGGGCGATGAGGTTATTGACTGGAAATAATTTGTCGAAAGTGCTCCAGATGGATGGTATCTCTAATTTAGAGGAGAAAAACTCGAAGATGTCAATCAAATTAAGAAGTTCACGAAAGTTGGGGATGTGAAATTGCGTAAAGTCGAGCCAAAGCCAGAGTAAGTCAAACTTGAAGCCCAATAAGAAGGCGTGTAAAATGCTGAGGAGGAATCTTGAGGGAGCATTGATGAGCAGATGAAAGATTATTGAAGATAAGTAAATATCGATGAGCCTAGCTATTATAGTTTGGAGATTTAAACATTATAATTTGAGTGAGATAATATTCGATATGACTTGATAAATAAAGTAATAGATACCAAATCAATATCCTTTATAAAATCACAATCCTTTATCCTCTTGAGTAAGTTCAAATGTTTGTCGGACAGTTGTATCTTGGTTGGCATTGTAGTTAACTGGAGGAATGCTATTCTTCTTTCGGATGCATAAGAAATAAACCAAAACTCCAATGACTAAATTAAACAAAATTTACGTATGACACCAATGGGAATACAGATACCTAAAATGAGAGCCAGGTTAGGTCCGCTTGGGTTATCAGGGATCGATCCTCCGTTGACTGTCACAGTCGAAGCTAAGATCGGCATTCCTGCGATATTGTTTCCAGTAGTTAAGACATTATTCAGGTTCGAATACGCATTTACACTATTATCACTTGACGCTATGGTGACCATATTGCCAGCAGCGTTAACAGATCCTTCAGTGATTGAGGTCATGCTGACCAAGCCGACGTTTGTGCTTCCATAGATGTTAACTAGGGCCAATAAAAATTAATTATAGTTGTTATAGAAAGTTGTTAAGTCTGTGTTCAATTCTACAGTGAATCCGAAATTAAATGTGGTCAAGCACTTCCAACCAGTCAGCTGGTATCCAGGGCTACATGATAAACAAGTTTGAGGGGTTCCTGTGCAAGTATTGCATGGGAGAGCACACTGCTGGCATTGGATTGAACTTGGAACTGTTTGTTGTGTTGCTACGTATCCCGATATACAAGTAAGGCAATTAGATTAGCTGGCACAGGTTGCACAAGTGCTTGGACAGCTTTGACAAGTAAAGGAACTACTGTTCAGATACATACCATACATGCAACTTGTACACTCTGAGGGGTTTATTTGGCTACAACGAGCACAGTTTGAAGCAGGAGTGCACTGTTTGCATTGATTGGTACTGAGAATATATCCGAAAGGACAAAAGAAGCAGACTCCTCCTGGACAAGCAGATGTGGGGGCTGCATCGCAATTTACTGTGTTTGGATTGAAGTTGTAGCCCAATATGCAACTTGAGCATAGTGCCGCATTCGTAGCTGAACACGTGGCGCATGGGGGAATGCAAGTAGGTGCGCAAGTGAAAGTAGAAGTTAATGAGAATCCTGCAACGCAAGTAATGCATCCTGCGAAATTGCATGCTTTACAGTTTACAGTGCATGAAATACAGGAATTGCCATTTAGGTAGAAGCCCTCGCCGCATTAAAGGCATAATCCTGGAGCTGTTCCTGAGCATTGCCGGCAAGATGACAGGCATGGCAAGCAAGTACCATTTGATGTAGCAGTATAACCACTATTGCATGTGACACAGAATGTGCTACTGGTACATGTTTTGCAAAGAATGGGGCATTCTTGGGCGCATGAACCTGAGGTTAAGAAGTAAGTATTGATGCAGCTTACACAAGAAGATGGTGAGCCTTAATTGCAGGTCAAGCAATTATCAGTGCACACAATACAGTTCTATTGAACTAAGTTTGCATTTCCATAGCAGGATAAACAAATATTAGGACTAGAATTAGAACAGGTTTTGCAATTACCATTGCAAGGCACACAAATTCCATTGCTATAGGCGTATCCAGTTAGGCAGGTTTGGCAGATGCTCGGATTCGACGAGGAACATACTGCACAGCTGGGGTCACAGACGGCAGGGTAAATCGAATTATTGAAGGCTACTCCTATCAAGCCTGAGCTTTATCTGAATGTCAGACACATATCAGCATTGCAGGTTTTGCAATAGCTGTATTTGCATTGGATACACGTGCCTTTGATCGCATAAAAGCCATCCGCACATTGGTAGCAAGTGCTTAAATCAGTAGGAGAACACTGAACACAAGACGGCGCTCCTGTACATTTATTGCAACCTGATTGTCCATCGGGAGCGTAGCCTGCAGAGCAAAGTGTGCATACATTATTGAATTGGCAATTCAAGCAATAGATGCTCGAACATTTGTAGGAGCATAATTGGCTTACATTAAGGACATAGTTGGTTGAGCACTGAGTGCAGATTGCAGTATTTGTTTCTGGGCAACTGGCGCAGTTCGAATTAGTGCAGCTGTAGCAGGAGCCATTAAAAGCTGCATTAATGGAAAACGGCGATTGGCATGTGGAACATTTTCCGTTGGAATTGCAAGTCGCACAAGGATATGCGCAAAGATTGCAGGCCTGGCCATTAGTGCTTACAGTGTATCCTGTTAAGCAAGCAGAGCAATTGTTGTTGGTTGAACAAACTGAGCAGCCAGGAATTTGGCACTTCACACATGCTTTTCCATTAACCCCGAAGGAGTGTCCAGCTTCACACACTGCACACACATTATTGTTGGAACAAGCTAAACAGTTGGCAACAGTGCAAGTGATACAAGTGCCTTGCGTGCTTATCAAATAATCACCGCTCACACATTCGCTGCAGAAGTTAGGGCTGCTGCAGGCATTGCAGTTATTAATATTGCATGACATGCATACAGTGGCTGAATAGAGAGAATAAGTTGGTGAGCACTGGTTGCAGCTGTTTGCTGTTTGACATAGATTGCAGTTTAGAACACTGCATAGAACGCATTGAGAGTTGTATAATGTTGTGCCAGTTGAGCAAGAGCAGCCTCCCCCGATATTAGTGAAGCTATCAGCACAGGTCTGACACATATTTGTGGCGTTGCAAGTCGTACAGTAAGGAACCACTATTGAATCACAAGTGTAGCAAACGCCATTATATGCAGTTTATCCAGCTGCGCATGTACAGGTAGTTTTATCTGAGTTTATAATGAAGGTATTTAGGCACGCTCCACATAAATTATCGGCGGTGCAATACTGGCAATTGGCCATGCATAAAAAGCATTGAGTGGCATCCTGTGAGGGTGTGGCCCCTACTTCTGTGCAGACGCAATAATTATCAGCAGTTGGTGTGAAGTCTGAAAGGCATCCACACGAAGTCGCAGTTAAACGAGTCAGGTTATTAATGCAGGCAATGCAGTTATCTTGGCTTGAGCAATTCAAGCAGTTGCTGACAGTGCATTGGACACAAGAGCCTTGATAGAGAGTGGTATCCACGGGACAAACACAGCTACTTCCAGTGAATGAAAATGTAGCATCAGGGCATACACAATTATTGTCAACAATCACGAAGGTGGAATCCAGGCAAGTTGAGCATACATTTGTCGCATTGCAAATTGAGCAATTTCCTGGGGTGCTACAGTCATAGCATACTCCTGTGTAAGGTGTGAAACCTGTGGGGCATGCACAAGTATTTAATCCGCTGCTCACATAGGTCGAAGGGCATGAACAGTTTTGGTTGTTATTTGTTGGAACAAGGTCTCCCAAGCAAGTCTGACATTAAGTGAAGCTTGAGCAGAGTTCGCAGCCTGTAATGCCACAAGATGGGGAGCAGAGAGTTGCTGAAGTCAGATTATATGTTGCCTTGCAGCTGTAACAAAGTGTTGGAGTTGTGCAGTTTCCGCAATTGGCAACATCACAATATTAGTCAGTCACGCAGGCTCCCGATGCAGTGGTGTTCCAGCCGATCAAGCATTTGGCGCAAGTATTGTTAGACCCACAGAATATGCAACCATAGATGTTGCAAGTGGAAGTTTGTAGGGTAGGGTTGAATGGAACGCATTGATAGTAGGAGTTGAGCGAATATCCTTGAGTGCATGCGAGGCAAAGCTTTGATGTGGAGGGCAAGCAGATCTGGCAGTTACCAACTTAGCAGACTTGAGGCAAGCAGCTGCTTTGATCTGAACTGGGCAGGAATCCAGGATAGCAAGAAGTACAAGAGATGACACCGCTGACTGAGTTGCTCACGCAAGAAACACAATAGTTGATTCCCGAGCAGTTAGCAGCAGTTGAGCTATTTATAGCTTCGCACTGAATCCCATTGTTGATGATGCTCCTGTAGTATCCATTCCTACAAATCGAACATGTGTTATTCTCGTAGCACAATAGGCAATTTGAAACGCAGGTATTTTATTGGCATAGGCCATCATTGCCAAGATAAAACATATTGTAGCATTTTGAACAAGTAGTCGAAGTGAGACAGATTGCGCAGCCTTACACGAAGCACGAATATCCACTGGGAATCAGCATACAGGTCTTATTCAATGGCGTCGACTGGTAGTACCCAGGTTTACACAAAAAACACTATTGGTTTAGGTTGCAAAGAATACAGTTATTAATATTATCGCACTGATTTTGAGTACATGTTCCGTTTGAAGCGAGAGAATAGCCAGAGGCGCAGACTGCGCAATATTGGGTGTTTTGACATTGAGCACAGTTCGTAATTTGGCAATTAGTGAGAGGAACGACTTATGGAAGGCAATCCGGGCCGTTGGGAAAAGCACTGACCATCGGGTAAGCGCAGATGGAGCAATATGCACTTCCCATACACTTTAAGCAATTTTGAAATGGGCAAACGCATGCACCTGCACCTGCACCAGAAATTAAATAATATCCCACTAAGCAAGCGTTGCAAGTCCCGTCTGAATTACAAGTTAGGCAGTTTGACACATTGCAGTTTGCTAAAGGAGTGTAGGCCGTGCATTGCCCAGTGGAGCTCACAGTAAAGTTCTCCATGCAGACAGAACATGCATTGTTGGTGGCACAAAACGCACAGTTTGAGATTGGGCAATACCCGTTGATGCATTGAGTTGAAAAGTTAAAGTAGGGAAGTTAAACAATGTTGAATCCTATTTGGCATTGAATGCAGATATTAGAGCATGCGTTTTCATAGACAGCGCACCCGAAGACATTTTGATTGGGAGCGGGGCAACAAGCACTTCCACTCGTAGTGTTTCCACTCAGAGTGTAGCCTGTCGAGCAGCTTGTACATTGCAGCATATTACAGGAAGAACATTAGGCACTGAAACTGGTGCAATCAGTCAAGGAGATGGTCGAGGATTTAGTGCAGGATGTTGCTGCTTCGTTGGGGCTGTAGAGATAGTTGCACTGGGCGCAGGTGGTGGCAGACTCGCATTCGTAGCAATTTAAAATTGGGCAGTCTGCTGTGCAAGTAATGCCATCAAGGGAATACCCTGATCTGCAACTAGAGCATTAGCCTGAGATGAGACAAAACTCACATCCCGGGATAGCGCAATTAGAGCTAGGCCAATACCTGACGCACTAATTGTTAATGTTTTGGACGTAGCCGATATTACAGATAACGCATTCGGAAGTGAATAAGGATGTGAGCCTGCAGTTTTGAAGAGGAGAATACATTTTAACACAGTTCTGATAGTTTCCAAAGTATGAAACGAATCCGTCTTCGCACTTTGCACAATAATTGTTTTGGCTGCAATATGCGCAGTTGGGAATAGTACAGTTATAGTTGGACTGAGTGAGATTTGCGACACAGTATCCTGCGATATTCAAAAAGTGAGTCGCGCATGTTATGCAGCCTATAGTTAAAATGGATGTTCCTGGGATGGTGGGACCATAACTCAAGCAGTTTTCAACCGGATAGTACATCAGCGAAGAAGTGTTCAGCTAATAAGCCCTTGAGCCTGTAAACTTCAGGCAAATTGAGCCAGAAACAGTAACTTTGACATAGTAGCCTTCATTGCAAAGGCCGCAGACTTCAGCATTATCGACACAAGCCACACAATTTTCTACATTGCACCCATAATATTGAGGAAGACATTCATTTTATTCATTCAAGAAATAGCTCGGCAAGCAGGCGGCGCACTTTGTTTAGTTGCTTGTTGAGTTGTCTCCATCCTGGCAGTTTTTGCAATTTTGAACATCACATGTGAGGCTTTCACATAGTTTTGTTTAATTATTCCACTAAAAGCCTTCGGAGCATTCTGCACATTCGTTGTTTAAGTTACAGGTTTGGCAGTTGGAAAGCTGGCAACTCACTGTACTTGTAGGGATGCATTGGTATCCTGGGCTCACCATATTCCCTGGTTTACAAAGTTGGCAGCTGAAACCTGTGAATGTTGCAATGCAGTTCTGAATGATTTCACCATTGTTTGGGAAGCATGCTCCATTCTGAATATTAAATCCAAATGCGCATAGTGTGCATGAAGTTGCGTTAGAGCATGCAAGACAATTATTTGGGCAGACTATGGGATCTGTTGAAGCAGTGACACATGTGCTATTTCTCGCAACAGCGTAGCCCTCCGCACAGATAGAGCATTTATTCGGCTGATAGCAGGTGGCACAATTGGGAATTGAACAAGCGACTGGCATACAGTAGGGAGCTGAAGTTTCCGTATTTATCATCAAGATGTAATTGTTTTAGCAGAGACCACAGAAATTAGGGGCAGAGCATGAAAGGCAGCTCGCAACAGTGCAGCCATAGCCCGGGCTGGGTGCTTGATCTTGGTTGAAGCAGCACGACATAAGAAGAGCAAAGAACGATTGCAAGAAAGTCAGCATGAGTTGTATGTAATTAATTATCAACAATATCAAGCTATTGAATTTATTCTTCAAATTAACATATTCTGAGGTTTTGACGGGACGCTCTTTCACCTCATTCATACTTATAAATAGTCTTGTCGTTCCTATATATTTTGTTTTGTTTCTCTTTTTCAATCATCACACAAACTCAACAATAAAGGAGTGAGACATACAGATGAGTATTATGGCTATTGTGAGTTGAATGTAATTGAATATGATATGATGGCCTTGTGTCTAGATGGCATTGGCCCTATTGATTAAAATACGTGTCCCTTCATGGACGTACATACGAAATAGTTGAAATAAATATGAATGAATGGCTCAACGGCTTCTCCTGAGCATTTGGGTCCTGGAGATTTGAGTAAAAAGCCAAAATGTAGAAGTGCTCAAAGAATCTTATTTCACTAATTATCACAATGTCAACATAAATAAATAAATATTAAATCGATAATAAAATAGGAGAGCCATGCGAATTCGAATTGCTTATTATTACATTGGTTATATCATCGAATTTATTTAATATAAATCATTGAGTTTAATTGATCTGGTTTTCATGTTGGTTTGGTTCACGACTGATACCGATTTGGAGCCGATCCATGCACCATTGTCATACACAAGTGTCAATGCACTATGCCATGCATCACTGCCCCGAAGTAATTGATTTAGGTAATGCATGTTCCTTCAATTACGCAATTCTCCAAATTATTGGCCTTGCCAAAAGTGCCTGGGCATGTGCTCCTCCAGGAGGGAAGTTCTCAAAGGTTGCCTGATACTGCTTCTTTATGGCCAAATCATTAAAGCAGGAGGAAAGTGGAGACTTCACTGCGACCTAGGCAAAAATAGAAAGTAAAAGAAGTACTTACTGATGTTGAGTACTCTGCGGAGAGTAGAAGACATAAAGTAGTGCTGGAAATCGTTTTCCGTTTCAGCAGTTCCTTTATATGACCAGAGGCGAGCAATCGATAGAATATGCTTCAAGGATTCTTCGGCTGTCACCCTCTGGGCTTGATTGTTGTTTATTTGATTAATTCATCAATAAAATCGAACTCTATTTGCTAAATCTCAATCCATATTATACACGCTAATCACATTAATTACATTAACACATTAACACATAACACATAACACATTAACACAATAGTATAAATATATATTAATCATAATAATATTTATGATTAAAAATATGAAGATTAGTTTCGCATTGATGCTAGACATTATTACTTAATATATTTATATATTCCTGCTAATATATTCGTACTAATGTCATTAGTGGTCTCATTTGTATCATTTGTAGTTAATCTTTCAAACTTCTCAGCTCTTCAGCCTTCCTTCATTTTCACCAATTTCTTTTCACTTTTGAATGACCATATCTTATTGATTTGAATCCCAATGCTGGCTAACCTGCCCGACCCATAGTGATCATTCATCAAGCAACTTATCCCGATCCCGATGATCCTCCGCAGCAAAACTCCCTCTTTCTTATAGTTCATCTGATATGCTCCTCGGAGTTTAGTTTTTGGTTCAATGCATTATTGAAGCCATTGAAGGGCTGGATTTTTTTAAGATATAATTTCGTGCAGGGACTAAAAGCGCGTGCATGCAGAGACTCTTCTGCATGAACACGCAGAGAGGGATGAGCATGCAGCCGTCAATTGACTTAACCAAAGTTTTCCTGGCTGTGAGTCAGAGATTTCGGCTGTATTGTCTTCAAATGGGAATTATGATGAAGTGTATAGGATTTATTGGCTTCCGAAATACCATTAATATTTCCAATATTTCCGATATTCGATATTCGATTACTAATCATGGAAGCAAAGACCAGCTCTAAAAACCCAACGGACAGGCACCATTACATGCCAAGCAGAAATGGAGTAAGATTCGAAAAGGTCCTGAAGTAGGCTAATCCGAATCACACACAAAAAGAGGGGAGCAAATTCCTTCGATAGAAAAAGCCCCTGCATGATCAAGAATCTTTGAAAGACCTCATCAAATAAATCAAAGAGTAAAACTGCTAATTAAGGCAAGTCATAAAAATCCAGCAAACGCAACTGCATTACTTCAAGGTATTCCAGTTTCTATGTAGGAACAATAAAAAAACTGCATTGCTCAGTCGTCTGACGCAGACAAAAAGAAGATCCTGGAGGCAAACCTGTTGATGAAACAAAAGATTTAGCGTTTAGAGCAGGAGTGTGAGAAAATCAAGAAATTGAGCAAATACACCAAGGCAAAATAATTGGAAATTTGCAATCTCTAATATTTAGAAAGGATCAAGAACCTCAACGCCCAGCTCAAAAGCGAGTCATCCAAAATGACCATTGCTGAGCTCAACAAGATTATCGAAAAGGAGTATTTTTCGGCCCTGAAAAATAAGTAGTTGGAGCAAAGGTTGAGCGACAAGGAAGCTGAAATGAAGCTCACTGAGAAGACCATCCGCAATCTGAATAACAAACTTAATGCAAAGTATAAGTAGCTTGAGGACATGAAGCAAAAGATGGAATAATACACAAAGGAAAAGCACATCAATAAAAATTTGGAGGATTATGTCCATAAAAGTGAGTTGCTCGTCAAAAAGAAGCAGCTACTCTCCATGAGTGAAACAGTTGATAGTTTAGAAATGAAGCTCTCATAGTGTCAGACCAAGGCGCAGTTCCTTCAGCAAGAAAACATATAAAATATGAATCGATAGGCCATGAAAAGAAAGTAGTTGCTGCTGGCTTATCAGAATCTTAAATAAAAATGTGTTCAACTTGAAAATATGCTCTCCATCAACATTAACTATGGCAAGCCCATGGACAGCTGCTCCCAAAACATGCGCAAGCTTTCAGCACATGATTAGGAATTCATGATGAATAAACCCAGACACCCTTTAATTGTCAGGTCTGACAACGTCGCCTAAATTGTGGAGTATTTGATTTTTCATCTACAAAATTCATGCGTGAACAAAGACAAAGCCATCAGCCTCATTCTCTCGCCTCAATCTGAAAGGCCAGATCAGGATGAGGCTCCTGAGGAATAAGAAGCACTCAGTAACGACTTAACAATACGACAGATAATGCACATACTTTCCTTCAAGCCATTTCACATATAAAATTATGAATGGAGATAGCTGTTCGCAAGGTACTGCGCATAGGATAACTCTTAAGACCACTTATATGTAAATTTCGACTCTTTGGTTAATTTCGAATATACCCGAAGTGTCTTGAAGCGAGTTCTGCCTAATTACAGTATCTTCGACAATGACGATAAGATAGTGCTTTGCTTAGAGATTGAAAAGGTACAGAATCTGATAAATTTAGGTGTTGAACGCAAATAGCAACTTGGTCAAACAGGCTTTGAACTTTTCTAACTTATACAAAATGCAGCAGAATGCCGCTCCCAAAATTCCCAAAGGGGAAGAGGCCTTGATGCTGAATAGCCTCACTAAATAACGGATTTATCGTTGCAGCGATATCATAAATGCGGTTTCAAAGTTGGGTGAGCTCAGCTAGATTGCAATTTAGTATATGAAATATAAGACCTACCCCTTCCGAAATTAATATCTGACCTACGAATAGTTCAAAATTCACTTCAACATGATAAACAACGAGGAAAATGCATTTGACAATGGAGAGTTTAGCTTGTTTTTGACACAAAAGGAAAAGTAAGATGAATAATACGACAAGCAGAAGTCGAAAAACGCATTGTAGTAAAGTGTTATAAACTGTGAAGTTTCGAGCCTGTGCACTCAAGAGAGATTAAGCACCAACAATGCATGATAGGAATCTCTTTTTCATCATAATTGATCTTACGATATTGCTGATATTGATAATATGGATGCATCATCTTCGGGCAGTTCTCGGACGAGGCCTTGCCTTTTATTCATAATGCCCAAAATCGCTCGGCTGCCTGTAAGTTCCTGGCCCAGGAGTCTATTTATTCCCTGCAAATTTTAACTACCTTTTCTCATTTAGGATTGCTCGGCGGCCAGATCCACGCATGTTGGATAATAAGTACTGGCCATCAGGCTATATCGTATTATTGGTATAGTCGCCTGGCCCTGGAGTCATCTTTTCTTTATCGAATCTTTCTTTGCCGAAAAATGAAGTTCTTCCTTGGTTTAAGCACTTCGAGTTGGAGTATTTCTTTTGCCCGATTTGGTCAATGGTTTCATAATTTCCTGGTCCAGGCTCGGCTTTTTTGCGTTCGGATTCGGAGTCGCTGAGCAAAAAATCTATGATAGCTTTTGATGTTACAGTTTTTAGGGTAAGAGGTTTTAGCCCTCAGGCTATATGCTCTCGATATTTTGGTTGATGTATCACTGCCGATGTATGCACTCGGCGCTGGGGTTTTTTAGTTTCCATTTAAATAGTTTGAGAAATTCAATTAATCGCGGTTATACCCGAACGAAAACCCTTTTCTGACATTTTCAGGTCTCTTTTTATCGAAGCAAGAGAATGAGTTATACCTTCCCGGGTCTAAGGATTCTTTGTTACCATCGAAATATCGAGTTCGACTGCCGAATCCGATATCTGCCCGTCTTTCTGATAAACTGCTCTTGGCATCATAACACGAACGATTGCAACTAATTTATATTGTGCTGTACTTTTGTTTAGACTCCTTGAAGCGCGGACTCTTTCCAAAGGACCACTGAAACTTCGACGAAGAGTTATTGGCTGGATGATTTGCAATTTGCAAGGGAGTCGTCGATGAGAACATAAATTTATTAATAAATATGTCGTAAGTTGTATATATCATATCAATATCCTATTGTACACCATATTATCATATTGCATCGTGTCATACCTTTATATTTAATAATAATCATACATCTTATTATTTGGATGCAGCATTTAATCAATTAAATATGATTGTAATTTGTTGTATAACATTTGTATGAACCTTTTTAGACTAATAAACATTAAATACATTTTTTGGCAATATAAATATGTAGAAACTGCTCATTAGCCTCATTAATACAATATATTTCCACATAGTTTGCATTACCTGCACTAATCACTTAATTGCAAGGAGAAGTTTCAAAAATGCAAACTCAGCGAAACGGCATGTAAATTGCAAAATGTATCGGAGAAAATCCCACAAGTGAAGATGCCAAAGAATTGATTGGATCTTCGCAGTAGATTGAAGCCATTCAAAACATTGTTGAAATTTAATAAAATTTATTAAAATTCCTATCAATCTATGCTTGCACAAAGAGAGAAAGTCCACAAGAGAAAAAGAGTGCAATTCGCAGTCTTAATCTGCATCTGCGAAATCATCATCTTGATTTTATACGGGCTTTTTGTCCGGCCGCTTGCTCACAGCGATTCCGAAACAAACCCTAAATATTACCCAGCTTACCAAGATGTCAATGTAATGATGCTCATTGGTTTCGGCTTCTTGATGACTTTCATTAAAAACCATGCTTGGTCTGCTCTCTCCTATACATTCTTCATTAATGCCATTGTTGTGCAGTTCTACATCCTCATGGCCAATTTCTGGGAGAAAGTCATGCATGGAGGGTGGGAGAATCAGACCATTTCAGTATACGAAAAGACCTTTATAGCTGCCTCCTATTCAGTTGCGGCCATGCTCATTGCATTTGGCGGACTTCTCGGCAAAGTTGGACCTCTCTAGTTGCTCATTATGGCCGTTATTGGCACATTCGGATACACGCTCAACGAGTCAATCGTTTATATTGCTTTAAAAACTTATGATGTTGGAGGAAGTACGGCTATTCATACATTTGGAGCCTATTTCGGGCTGACTGTTAGCTTCATTCTTTCTCGGAAAGTCAAACCTACCAAAGGCCCTGAGGAATCATATATGAATAGCACAATCGCAATGATCGGGACATTGTTTTTATGGATGTTCTGGCCCTCTTTCAATGCTGGCTATTTCCCCGAAACGCCTTTCGAAAAGACCGTCATTATTAGCAACACAATACTATCTTTAACGGGAAGCTGCTTAGCTGCCTTTATTACCAGTGGTCTCTTTAGGGAAAAGTTCGTTATGGACGACTTACTCAATGCTACATTGGCTGGAGGCGTTGTAATCGGAGCTCCATGTAGCATAATTACCAACCCAGCCGCTTCTCTGACAATAGGGCTCGTCACTGGATTTATTTCGACGATGGGATACATAAAACTGCAAAAGTTTTTATAACAAAAATTCGGGCTAAATGATACATGCGGCGTCAACAATTTGCACGGCATTCCGGGTTTACTCGGCGGGTGCCTTAGTGCGGTTGTAATAGCAGCTTACCAGTCGGATCCGATGAAAACTGAGTTTGATAATATCCTAGACTCCTATCCGACACCAAACGGCCGAACTCTAGGGTAGCAGGCCGGGATTCAAATAGCAGCTACATTTATATCTTTCGGCATTGCAATCGGCTGCGGAATAATAGTTGGCCTAATCTTATATCTGATCTATGACTTCGAGGCCTAATAATTCTATGAAGATAAACACTACTTTGAAGTTCCAGAAGAAGACAACGAATCCTAGAATCGAAAACATCTTTAAAATTTCGGCCACAGCAAGGCCCCATCATTTGAGTCTTTGGCAAATATTCACCAGCGCCAGCCCTCAGAAATCATTCTGCAGACCAAAAAATAATTGATTTGAAAACTTTAAATCCAATTTATAACTTTGAGAATTGAATTGATAATAAAATTATTTATATGAACTCAATTCCTGAACTTTACTCCCTTAATAGCTCGCACTCTCAAGGGGGGATCGAAGGGTACTTTGTGGAGAAGAAATATATCGACCCAATGAAATTGAAGTAATAAAGAATCCTGAATCAATCGAAGGATAAGCCTGTCTCTGCCAGGCCTGTTAATGTCAGCAAAAAAACTACATTTATTGATGATGTGCAAAAGATCTCTGCCAAATTGCCAGGCCCTACCAGTTATGAGACTTCGTTGCCAGACAAATCAAAAATTAAAACATCAGGCGTTGTACATTTACCTGACAGAAAAACCTATTTCGAGTAAATCCAAAAGGAGGCGAAGAAAAAGAATATACCAGGGGTTGGTCTCTATAGCAAGGTTGAAACAGAGGTTGATAGCAAAGCAAGGCTTAAATCCAATCTGAATAAAGCAGAATCCCCATCCTATGCTTAGGCTAGTATGAGAAACTCTTTAGCAGCTCCAGGTGTCGGATAATACAACTCTCATCGGGCAGTACTAGATCACAGGGGAAGCAAATGGTCTCCTGATCCCGAAAAAAAGAAAGATAAAAAAGATAAAGATAAGAGCAGTGTCAAATTTCCGTCAGTGGGAACTTATACCCCAAATCCCGCATCCTATCGCCTTTTTTCGAGTGTTTCCGACAGCCAAAGAAAGTCATATGGGGGACTAGGTGGGAAGACCTAGAGATTTAAGTCAAGCAAGGACAAAAATTTGCCATTTTACGACATTTTAAGTGAATGGGGAATGAAAAATAAGCATGTCAACAAAGATATTCTCACCAAGATTTCGCATAACCCGAGTGCGAGCAGATCTGTTTATTATTGATAATTTTTACTATTAACAGGATACTCAGCCATGGCAAAAGCAGTTTCACTCATTTCTGAATTGAGTCTAGAAATGAAATTAAATCGAATTAATCTTCCATTTTTATAAGATTCGTATGATTGCATTTTGGATCAGTTTTATTTATATTGATACTTAAAGTTGTTATTTAATAATAGATGATTGGTCCATCATAGCTTGGGGTTGGGGTTGGGGTTGGGGTTGGGGTTGGGGTTGGGGTTGGGGTTGGGGTTGGGGTTGGGA